>NC_040030.1:15001165-15019436 GCF_000972845.2 Larimichthys crocea
GTTCGGCTGTACCTCTCTGGAGAGTTTCTGTGTTTGGGCGTTGTTTAGCTGGCTGTGGATGGCACCAACGTTTGTCTCCAGCTGACTGAGCTCTTCGACCAGCTCGCGCAGTGGCAAAGATGAGTACAGGCCCAGGTTGTTCAGGTACTGATGAGGCTCCAGCCGAGCTGTCAGGTTGTTAACCAGAGCCTGCATGTCAGGGAGACGCTGGCTGGACAAGTCCACCTGAAAGGAACACACAGACAGAAACTCCTGTTTGTTGATGACTGATCATGTCTTCAGGTTTCCAGGGTCAATTCATTCAGAACCCGTGTTTCTCTCTCGCGCCTGGCCCTCGTTACATTCCTGCATCTCATAATTTGCTTTCTTTCAAAATTTTGTAGTGTTTGATGGTTATGTTTTATTTTTTATTTATTTAGTATTTAACTTCAAAAGGTATCGCACCAGATATTGTGAGGTGAATTCAGTCTACAATGTAACTTTGCCGTAACACTGACATCTAGTGTACTGCAGTTAAAATTCAAAATACTGGAGAGTTCATCCTATAGTCAGTCTTCTCAACGTTTCTGTGCTTCAAATAATGAGGGAAGAAGTTTAAACTTTATAGAATAAACATTGCACACAACAGTTGTAGTAGATCATGTGGTAGTGGGTCTTCTTTTTGGCAACTTTTGAGAAAAAAAAAAAGCAAAATTAAAGGTTGCCTTAAAGGTTATAATTGCCGTGACCTCAGTCCTCGCCACGGACTCTACGCTCACAAAGCAGCCTTCTCTCTGGCAGTAAGAGCCGAGTGGTCCCACCGTTTACTGATGATGACTTTAACTTCCCACATGTCGTGTCTTTCGCAAAATTTCAGGGAATAAATGATGAATTTATGCATGGAAAGTGGCCACGGCCTGGCCAGTCTTCCGTACCGCACACTAGAAACAGCTCCGGCTGGTGAGAGCTGCATGGGGACGGTAACTTTTACAATAGTCTTTTCACAACAGCGTCCTAAGACTAAAAAGACAGAGACGATTTTTTACAGAGGAAATCAGGTGGAAAATCACCGATATGACCTGTATATTTCCGATTAAGTGATTTTCTTCCATTGCTATAATACGTTTCCATACCTGGCAGCCCGGAGCGCCGACATGGAAGAGCATGTTGTCAAGAAGCTCGTATCTATTGAGCATGTTTCCTTAATCTCTGATGACACAGCAGTGTCATTTTATGTTTAATACAGGAAATATCTGACATATTGTTACTTTATATAACTATTGATTATTCCTGATAGCTTGCATTTGAGTCCAATCACTTTCCTTAATCTGTTAATGTTGATGAAGTTGGTTACTTTTGGCCTATCAGTTTCATTATATACTTTAAATACTTTTGTATGTGCTCACCAACACCTGCCTACACAAATTAATATTTCTAACCTGTTTTCATTATTTCAGTATCACTGTGTTTTCACTTGAAATGCTGCTGTAGTTTCTCACCTGTTCCTGCGAGAGTTCAGAGATACTTCACAGGACTGGACCTCTTGCAGCACAGCCTCGTACTTCACAGCCGGGAACGACCCAGGTTTGGATCCACCACGCACTCACACGCGTCCCTTCTTCTCGCCTGTAACCCGCCGAGTCTGCCATCAGCCTGCAGTCACATATGTAAAACACTGATGTTGTATACGGACAGGATAGTAAAAGAACAACAAGAAGAGACAAAGCCTCTGATGTCGTTACATTTTGTATCTTCTTTCATCCTTAAACTCTAAAGTAGGACATGAAGTGTAACTCACTGACGCGCGCAGCAGCAGTAGGAGCAGCAGCAGCATGTTTAGAGCTGGAGAGATGAACCGTGACCGACGAGGACAGAAGCTGTTTTGTACTGAAATCACCAGCCCTCCTCTTCTCTTTTCACTTCAATCAATCACAACACGTTTTGCTGACTCGTTTCTTGACACCGATCACTCCCAAAACTTTCACAACATCCCATATTTTTCCAACCTTCCACCAGCGGTTACCATTTCCCCTTTTTTAAATAACCTTTCCAGTGTTTCCTGTTTTGAAAGTGTTTGCAAGACCTGATGTTTGCAATTATGTTTCAAAAACTTCATAAATCAGGAGCTGAGCTTGCAATTACTTCTTTTATTTTATATATTTATTATTTATATTATATTATATTATATTATATTATTTATATTATATTAGATATACTTTATTTATCCCTCAATGGGAAATTTACTGCAACAAAAGTGTAATTACACAGAATTAAAGTGAAAAAAAACAAAAAAACAGACGAAGTATTTCATAATCTACACAATAAACAAAAAAACAAAGACAAGTGCACATCTTCTTGTTATCTCTAGTTTCTTCATCCACATGCGAGCAGTTTTTTAAATTTTCTTAATAAATGTAAATAAGGATGCTTTGTTTGCAAAGGCAGTTTCGTTGACTTTAACAGCACCTGGCTGTCAGTGTGCACCTTGATTGTAAAAAAATTCAGATCCATCGTCATCATTTAAAGAGAAGACTAGTCTTTAGTGACAAAAGATTTTATAATGACCTCGAGTCTCTCAAGAAAACAGAACCGCAGAACTGACCGGCTGTGGATTTGTTGTACTCAGTGCTAGTGATCACTTGCTGTTCCTGAAGTTGTTATCGCACTGTCAGTGCAGATTTTACACGCATCAATCACGCCATCATTCCACATTCAAACTCCATCACACCATCCCGTCACATGCGCAACCCGAGGGACCAACAACCTCGAAAGACCGTCTGCTTTGAACAAACAAGCAGATGGAGAAACATTTATCTCAGGTGAGATGTGAGGTGCGTCAGAGGAGTCAGATTACTTTCAAATGTAGTCAGTTACTGAACGCAAATGATATGTAATCTTTATATCAGTATCACAATCTATTGGATCACCTCAAAATCAAACACTGGAATATTACATCTCATACTATCCTGATTACATCGAACCCCAACTCTGTCAGCATGCGTGCTGGCTGGCGTCTAGTTTTGAAATATATGTAATGTAATCAGCAAATACTCGAGTACTGCTGAACATATTGGAGGCAAAAACACACAAAACACCATATATATTATGTAAAGTCGCTGCATTCACACTGATAATAATCCAATAATATATATTATATACTACAGCACTTTAACATTTGCTTCTAATGCTTGAATTCTAATACTTCCAACTATGAATGCGGAAAGTTTGCAAGTTTGTAAAGTTCAGATTTTTTGTTTCAGAGTTCAAATGTTCCAAAACTTTGAACTCATTTTAAACCCAAAACACCAAGGGAAGTTCTCATTTAATGAAGGAAACACACAGCAAACCCAACACACCCAACACACCATGCACGTTTCCAACAGTAGGAGTGTTCACAGTTGGAAGCTGCTGCAGTCATATTCACACTGTGTTCAGGGACTGTTCATTTAGCTCTGCTCTCTGATCCACATGAAGCTGAACGTGATCGTTACTCTGTGTGCTCTGTTCAGCCTCACACGACAGGTAGAAACACTGGGATATACTGATTATTAAACCACTTTTATCAACTTAAATTTAATCATCAATCATCCTGCACTGCCACGAAGGTACATTTACATATGATTTTTAGTATTTTTGCATATATTTTTTTTCAGGCACCTCCACGTGATGAGTGTGTGTGTGAGTTGATTAATTCACAGAAGGCATTCCCTCATGACAAACTCAGCACAGTGGAGGACACTGCAACAAAATGCACCGACAACATCACCCCACAGAAGGTAACTCGTCGTGTTATTTACTGAACCGGAACGTAAAAACCTTGGCAGCTGTAAAACTGAATAAAAACAGATGTTAAAGGAGTCCTGAGTGACTCTCCAGACTCTCTCTGCAGACTCTGGAGCTGGAGAGTCTGCTGCTGGGTTTGGAGCGTCGTCTGCCCCAGCTGCTGGAAGATGTGTCGATGCTGGAGAAGGAGGATGACGGAGATCTCTATGCAGTCCTCAGCCTGCAGGTGGTGGAGAACGAACTGATGGAGATCAAGCAGCTCATCGACAGGCTCAACGGCTCCACCCTGGGACACCAGCGGCTGACTACTGACACCAATAAACAGGTAAATTTGCAAAGAGACAACACTGACAAAAAAAAAACATGACTACACTGCAAACTGCAGAAGTTATGACTGTACTATCTAAGATTTCTGGCACAAAGCATTGTCACAGACTAGAGGATGAACTTGGTGCCTGCTTTATTCACAATGCAACCGATTTAGGTGTTACGCTTGTAGGGGAGAGTTTTTGGTGAAATGTCTGAATAATATTAATTCTTCATTGATGTAGAAGACAGTCAGATTTATTCCACATACAGTACCATTTCACTAAATATTGGGATACTTCTCTGTCAGCTGGAGGATCTGAGAGCAGAGATGATGGAGTTGGAGGTGTACGACACCATGCAGGTGGTGCTGAGACAACAAGACAACCGCCGCCTGAGGAGAGACCTGGAGCAATGTAAGAATGGACTTCACCCCACTACCCAACCCACTCGGCCTCCACATGGTATGTCCCAAAGTCTCAGTACACTGTGGGGAGATTTACTTTACCAGATAGATTAATCTAATCACATTTTGCCTCAAGGGAACTGCCCCCATGGTGAATTCATGAACATTACCGGACCGAGGGTGTACACAGCAGGAGAGTACCCTGGGTCGTACAAGTATGGAGCCTGGGGTCAGGATCCCAAACCAGAGGCGGGGAAGGAGACCTGGTATTGGCTGGTAATGCTGACCTCCAGTAATGTATACTCCAACTACGTCCGACTCTACTCCAGCCTGAGCTCCCTCATTGTTGGGGTGAGCACACCAGGTAAAGTCTTAATGTTTGAAGTGTGTGTCCTTCTATGATACCTGCTTCTAATGAGCAAGAGTATGTATGAAAGCATTAAGTAATTACTAGTAATTACCACAACCATGTTGAAATGGAAGGGTTGGCTGGGCGCAGAACTGCCATTCTTTAATTACTGAATTAATTACAGAAATCACAGCTGCAACATTAAAAATTGAAGATTGTTGCATGCTCTTGAGTTGAAGTTTCATTTTGAAAGAGGCTCTGTAATTTCATTAAAACAAACTTGGCATTGTATTTTCTATCAAATTTTACTCAATCAGGAATAAATGCATTTGTTTGGGATTATTTTTAATCCATTTCAAATTTCTGGCAGCAAACTTTGCCCAGTGTGCCAATGCTCTGTTTTTTTAATACACTGTTCTCATGAAATGATTGTGACAATGTGATTTATTCTTGATAGATCAAGTGTATCTTCTCAAAACTTCACTGATCAATCTCTTCCAAATTCTTAGAACTTTATGGGCAACAGTGTATCTCTGGACAATAGTGGAGTTCATCATTTAGTATTGAAGCTTTTTTTAATTTAATCAAACTTGAAAACAAGGCACCGAAAATACGAATTTTTGTAAATTTGTAAACACTTCCCTCCACACACTTCTTGCTTCCTCTTGCCGTTATTCTTCTTTCAGGTAATGTGTTGATCCAGGCCTCTAACCCGACCACCAACACCATCCAGGGTCCAAATGTTGTGGTGTATGGAGGGGCCCTGTACTACAACTGTTACTACACGGCTGATGTTTGTCGATTCAACCTCAACTCCAAAACTGTTACCACTTTACAACTACCTATAGGCACCAGGTTCGCTGCTTAACTTATCGAAGTCTTGAAAAATTTCACATTTTCATGTAAATACTTATCGAAGTCTTGAAAAATTTCACATTTTCATGTAAATATTGAAAACAAAGATACTGATAAATGGTTTTCCGAATCTTTATAGGATATCTCCAAATGAAATATCACCCCTGTGCTCTGTTTTTCCAGGTTCAATTCAAAGGGTAACTTTTGCCACATTGATGAATGCTACCCGTACACCGACCTGGACCTGGCAACAGATGAGTCAGGTCTGTGGGTGATCTATACTACCAAGCAGGACTTTGGCAACCTAGTGCTGTCCAAAGTGGAGGAGGGTGACCCGCCAACACTTGGCCAAACCTGGCGAACCTCAGTCTACAAGCAGGGAGTGACCAACACCTTCATGGCGTGCGGCGTGCTCTACGCAACACGGTACGTCAGCAAAGACGTGGAGGAGATCTTCTACTCGTTTGACACCGCGACAGGCGCAGAAAGGTTCAACCTTGGCATCTTCATCAACAAGATGACTCCCAACATTTATTCCCTGAACTACAGCCCTGTGGACCAGATGCTACATGCCTACTGTGACACCTACATGGTCTCCTACAAAGTTTTGTTTTCGTAAATGCATCATCGTGCGACATTTTCCAGAAAGCTTTTGAGAAATTACCTGTAATAAACATGGTAAATTCAACATAATCTACATTTGCATTCTACTAATCATTAGTACAAAAACATGTCGTGTATAAGTATTAAAACTTTGCTCTCATAGTTATTCTACAACACACTGCATGTATAACACAAACCACAGAATTAAACTTTGCATTTAAAGGCTGCAGTCTGTTTTTTTTGGTCAGTCTGTATTTTTGTGCATTTCAGTCCAAAGTGGTCAAACTGTTCCTGATTCAGGAACCATCTTCAGCACAGATGCTGTAAATGCATCTCTGCAAACCCACAAACTAAAAAAAGGTATTAGTCACATCACCTCTTCCACATTTGGATTTCCTTCCTATCATCCAGTCACATCATCGCAGTCACGTCAGGGTGAAATATGAACTCGATACAGAGGACAATGACTGTTTCCGATGCATGCTATTGCTATTATATATGATGAATATATAATATTTTGTATAACTGCACATGCACACTTATTTGTATAGAACCTTTCGTGCAAACATGCAGCTTCAAAGTGCTTCACAGAGCAAAATATACAACAATAAATAGAACTTTGCTAAAATAAATAAATGAATTAAATTTGGCCATACGAAAATAAAATATTATAATAAATAAAAGCTTATAAAATAAAATACCATATCCCATATTTTAAAAGGTTATATAAACGTATATTTTATATTTATTCATATATTTTACCATATCAACATGAACAAAAATCTATTTGGTTTTCAGATAAACAGTCATATTTACGTTTTAATTAGTTAAAAAAGATTATTTCATTATGTTTCATGTGTGTTATTCTATTCTTAATGAAATGACACATCACATGGACACACAGGCGTGTTTAAAGGTCAGAAGCTGCCGCTGCTGCAGTCGTATTCAGACAGTTATGTCTCAGCCTTGCAGCACACTCTGGTGGTAAAAATGATCATTGTTGTCTTTTGGTTCATCCGTTTTCATTTAATTATTATACTACTGAGTGATTGGACTGTAGCCTGGGAGCCAAATCAGATTTTATTGTGTAACTTACACAATAAAGTCTGATTTGGTTTGATATGTAATATTAAGTGTGAGAAGCACACATAAAGAACTAACCACTTTATCCATTCATTCATTTGGAGAATGTACTCTACACATCTACTCTGAGATATAATTATTGTATATTTACATGTAAATTTAATAAGTGCATATTTTACTTTGTGCAATGACAATAAAGTTGAATTTATTCTGATGTAAATAAAAAAACTGTAAATAGAAACAAAAAGTAAAGAAACATTAAAACTTAGCTTCACTTAAAAATAGCAAATACACTTTTCAAACATTGAAAAAATTTGAAATTTTTCTAATTAAGAGCATCACTGCTTTGATTGACAGGTGGGCACTGTCACAGGTAGCTTGTTTGAGCAACCAGGATTCTGTCCTCGGCCAAGCATCAATTAACCTTTCATACAATAAGACATCTTGGACTCATGTGCACTTTCTTCCCACTGACTGAACTGTAGATGAATAAAATCTCCACAGCAGTTCAGACTTTGCTTTTAGAAAAACGTGACATACACCTGGATTTATTGTGAAACTGGAGTGGGGGCAACATTAATTGAGAATACAGGAAAGTTCATTAACAGACATATTTTTGATTTAAGTATTTCTTTATTGTAACTTTGTTGATAAAGACATAGACAGAGAAAGAGAAATTCAGTAATTCTATAGCTCATAATCCAGATATTCAATTATTTGTTTAAACAGTTGATTGTTAGTTGCAGCCATACAGTCGAAGTCAACAATTAGCACAGCTTCAGATCAGAAGTTGGCCTTGTAGGCCAGCAGATATGCGTCGTTGTACATGTAGATCTGTTTGTTGACGGGGTTGTAGCTCAGACTGGCCACTCCTTTAGCTATTTTCTCCATCGGCAGTGCTAGTGAGTCGTCGTGTTTGCCTGTCGCTGTGTCGAAGGCGTAGAACACCTCCTCGCGGTATTCGTCCACGTAACGAGTGGCATACATCACGCCGCACACCATGAAGGCATTGCTCACCGCCTTCTTGAACAGCGTTGTCTCCCACGTCTGAGTGACGTTGAGCGTCTCGGTCTCGCTGTCCCAAAGTAGCCGGCTCACCACTATATTACCGTGGTTACCCACGGTGGCATAGATGGCCCACAGTCCTCTCTCATCTGCCTCCACATCCACATCGCTATTGGCACGGCAGTCGTAGTAACAATACGGGAACTTGTTGCTGAAACCCACGCCGGTGCCTGGAAGTGTCACCCTTTTAACAGCGTTGGTTTTCAGGTCATAGCGGCAGACGTCTGGACTCTTGTAGCAGTGATAATATAGCGCTTCACCATAGAGAACTGCACTTGGACCCTCAATGCTGTTGGCGTGAGTGTGGGATGGAGCGACGGTGAAGTCCTTGTGATTGGCAGAGGCCATGAAGTCTTCGTAGGTTTGGTATACACGCAGAGTGTTGCCCCAGATGTGGCTGTTGACCAAAGGCTGGACCCAGTAGCTGTTCTTCTGCCCGTCGCTGTCCATCTGGGCCTGTTGGCCCCATGACCCGGAGATGTAGCTCTTACCGTACGAACTGGTCTGAGTCATGACTGGATCGCTAATGCTGGTGATCAAGCCCTTGAGGCAGTGCCTGTCTTGGCCTGGAGACAGAGATAAGAAGGTTGCTTTAATCCTGAGTGTAATTTTAAAATAAATTAACTGTGTTTGTGGGGCGTCTGCGGTTGGGCGGGCTCATATTACAGCAGAAAGAGTTCAGTTAGAAGAAAAAAACATTTCAATTACAGAAGTTGTACATGTGTATTTGTTATGATCACATTAACTATGATGATAAAAACAGCCAAACATCAAGTAAGTGCAACAACACAAGACATAGCAGCCAGTTATCACATACACACACTTACAGGCCTTTATTACCAAGAGTGGACTATAGAATTACAGTAACCTAGTGGTGACTGGTCATTTTTAACGGTCTTTTCTTCACAATATTACTGCAGATGTGTCTTTTCTAAAGAAATTGCCCAGTGGGGACTTCCTTTTAATCGGATTAACACAACACACACTCACTCTTACCTCTGAAGTCTGTCGGGATCGACTTGCAGGACTCGGCGCTGTTCTTCAGGTAGCGAAGTTTCTCTTTCACAGTCTTCATGTTGAATGTGTCGGATCTCTCCATCCTGTCTACATCTGTACGCAGTTTACGCACCTAGCACACATTTGTATACAGATGATTTACATGTACATGGTGTCCCATCACATTTCTCTCTTCTCTTTATTTAATCTGTTCAAATTTCAGTTCCAGCCTCTCACCTTTCTAACAGTATTAACATTATGAATCACTTATTTCTGTTTTTTGAACCCAGGTTCACCATGAAGTCTGACTTCCTGTCACTCCTTTAGGAATAATTTAAATGTCCCTGCACGTTCGGCTGTACCTCTCTGGAGAGTTTCTGTGTTTGGGCGTTGTTTAGCTGGCTGTGGATGGCACCAACGTTTGTCTCCAGCTGACTGAGCTCTTCGACCAGCTCGCGCAGTGGCAAAGATGAGTACAGGCCCAGGTTGTTCAGGTACTGATGAGGCTCCAGCCGAGCTGTCAGGTTGTTAACCAGAGCCTGCATGTCAGGGAGACGCTGGCTGGACAAGTTCACCTGAAAGGACACACAGACAGATAACTGAACATGTTCAGTCTAAAACGTTATTTTCCTCACTGGACCTTCACAGTCTTGTCTTTGTGACATTTAAACCTTAATGCCCCACAATATTGTTAAGATTGTTATTTCTTCACATTCTGTTGAAAGTTTTAGTTCATTTTTTAAACTCCTATATCTCGTCAATTCTTACATAATGTATGTGGAAGCATTTCTGTGCCATCGGAGTTTAAACATGAATTTCTAATACTGAATTTTTTCAGCATCAAAATCTACGACAGAGTATTAGGGCCACATTTAAATAAAAAATAATAATTTTGGAATTAATTATGAGATTAAAGTCGTTATTAAATATGGCCCTAATACTCCGTCGTAACTATGTGATGCCGATGTGCCAAAAGATAAAGTATCTCCTTGTTTGTGAAACCTATGCTATAGTGGCCCTTTGTCACTATCCGCGCATGCTGGTGGTTTAAAGGGCTTGTATGCGTGCCAGTGTAGGTGCATGCAGGTGTAAATGCATAACATTGCATTCCCCAGCATGTGCCCCTGCGCTGATTTACCCACCTACCTATATAGATTCAAACAATGGCCTAAATAGATACTGCCACCTACTGGTACAAATGTGTACAACACTCATGAACACAGAAAATGACCAATCTGGCTCCTACATGCTAAAGTACAATTCCACGAAATGCTCCACGGCCCTCATTTTAACAACTGTCCTCCTCTAAAACAGGATAGAATATTTATGACTTTATTCTCGTAATTAATTCTCGCCATATTGAATAACGACTTCAATCTCATAATTCATTAATTGTAAAAATCAGACAGAAAAAAACCTCAAAATATTCAATTTTTCTTTAAATTCAACATCTCAAAAAATAAATAATAATAAATTCAGAATCTCAACATTTAGTGTCAAAAAATTCAACGTCAACAAATTCAGTGTAAAAAGAACCAGACTTAACAGGCAGAAGAAATCAATCCCTGCTTCAATTCATCCAACGTCCAGCCAATCAAGTTACGCTCCATTGGTCACGTGACTCCAACCGGCAGTAGGACAGACCAGCCTGACTCTGGCCCCCGTTGCCCCAATACATTAAATAGCTGTCAGCATATGTGTGTAAGTTTTTTATTTTGAAGGGACTCTTATTTTGAAAGACTTTTGTCATGTGTGTGTGTGTGTGTGTCTGTGGGCCAGGTGGAAATTGGACCTTTAGAGCGATGGAAAGAAACTGTTACCTCTGCTTTCCTTCAGAAATTTACCACACAGACATCAGCGTGGTATCAATCTAACTCTCTGCAAGAAAGTGAATAAGCATTATTTACTATTGTCTGTGTCACATGACCAGTGGAGCGTAACTTGATTGACTGGACACTGACGATGAATTGAGACAGGGATGGATTGCTTCTCCTTGGTTACCCGGATGTTGAGTCTGGTTCTTTTACACTGAATTTTTTTACATGTCGAATATTGAAAAACTGAATATTTTGGGGGTTTTTTTGCACTGAATTTAACATTGAAAAAAAAAAGTGCTAAAAAAAGATAAAAAAGATGGTTTTTAAAATTCAAAGTCTGATTTTGATGCTGAAAAAAATTCAGTTTTAGAAATTCATATTCAAACTCCGATGGCACAGAAATACTTTTTACGTTTTAAGGTCATGCCCTGAGGTGAATTTAGGTAAAGTCTGTTATTTAATATACATATTGATTATTCCTGACAGCCAGAAGTTTTTAAGTCTTTTCTTAATATGTTACTATTATATAAAGTTGGTGCCTCTTTGAATGCCATTAAATAACTTTGTATTCTTGCTACAACAATCACCAACACCCATCTACACAAATTAATATTTCTAACCTGTGTTTAAAGTTCACCATAGATCACTTTGTCCATATCATGCATCAAGTCAGAGGTCACCACTGTGAAATGCTGCTGTAGTTTCTCACCTGTTCCTGCAGAGAGTTCAGAGATACTTCACAGGACTGGACCTTCTGCAGCACAGCCTCGTACTTCACAGCCGGGAACGACCACAGGTTTGGATCCACCGCGCACTCACACGAGTCCCCCTTCTTCTCGCCTGTAACCCGCCGAGTCTGACCATCAGCCTGCAGTCACATATGTAAAACACTGATGTTGTATACGGACAGGATAGTAAAAGAACAACAAGAAGAGAACAAAGCCTCTGATGTCGTTACATTTTGTATCTTCTTTCATCCTTAAACTCTAAAAGTAGGACATGAAGTGTAACTCACTGACGGCAGCAGCAGTAGGAGCAGCAGCAGCATGTTTAGAGCTGGAGAGATGAACCGTGGACCGACGAGGACAGAAGCTGTTTGTACTGAAATCACCAGCCCTCCTCTTCTCTTTTCACTTCAAATCAATCACAACACGTTTTGCTGACTCGTTTCTCGTCACTGATGAAACTCAAAATGTCAAAACTTTCACAACATCCCATATTTTTCCCCAATGTTCCCACAGCGGTTACTATTTCCCCTTTTTTCAGTAACCTCTCCGGTGTTTCTTCCTGTTTTGAAAAGTGTTTTGTAAGACCCGACATATGTACGGTACGTGTCGAAAACATTCCTGAACATGAAAGCTGGGCTTGCAATTCCTTTTTTTAAAATTCTGTTATCTCATGAAGTTTTTTCTCATATCTTGAGATAACAGAATAATTAACTCAAACTTGACTGTAACTGTTCTCATCATCCGTACATAAATTATAATGCAGTAACGGATTTTCTAATATAAACAGATTATTGATTATTTATCCGTCATCTCTGAATGTGTCATAGATGACAGAACAACCAGATTAAAAGTTTTTAAAAAATCCTGCAAAATTTGTGTTTGTATTAAATAAATCAAATAATCCAGAAACAAATATTTAAAATCAGATTCCAGTCTGAACAAGAGTTAGTGTTGGATTTGATTTAGTCCCCACAAACAAGAACGCTTGCAGCAACTTTTTGCAAAGTTTCTGTCAGACCTGAGCTCTGACAGTAAACACCACAAAAACAAAGACCTTTCAAAAGCGATCCAGACATCAGGTTAACACACAGCTTCTCACCGGACACCGCTAAAATTACAACATACAAGAAACTACACGTGAGAAAAGGAAAGGAAGTTTCAACATGACTTTGAAAGATCTGAGAGACTGAACAGCAAAACTTTCAACACAATTTGAAGAAATGTTAAAAATCTGACAGTGACATTTTGGGACAAAAACTAAATAAAAATAAAAAAAGGGACTAAGCCAACATTGAATCTTTGCACACAGAGTTCTGTAAGAACATCCTGCAGATCCAGAGAAAGAGACCCAAGAAGTGTCTACACCCCAGCATGTCCAGGACTGCCTCAGAACCAGTACACACCTCCAGACCAAACTAAATTATAAAGAATCAAAAAGAAAAATCAGATATTGGAGAGAAACGACCAAAACACAGGGTAAATGACGACCTTATTATTAGGTTCAGGAAGGAGAGTTCATACTAGCAGATTACCTGACGACAATGAGAAATCGTAAATTAAGAAAACTTTATGGAAAAATTATTTCCAAATAAAACCAGAACCAACCAGTGGAAACTCAGATTAAAATAGAAAGTATTGTTTGCTTGTTGTTTATTTTGTGATGATTATCTTTATTTGTTCTTTTAATTATTTCTCTCTTATACTCCCACAAAAAACATGTTTTAACTCTGCTCATCTTCTCATTTTAATTTATGAAATGATTTTAGAGTCACTGATGTGACTTTGCAAATGTGCAAAGCTGTCATCAAAACAAAAAAGGTGAATACATCAAAGAATCTAAAACATTTAGTCTTTGTTTTTTTTAAATCACATAATTCCATGTGTGTTATTTCATAGTTCTAATGTCTTTAAAGTCATAAAAACATCTGTATTTTTATATGCATACAACCTCATGCTCATTTACATTACTGGTGCTTGCTCACCGTTTATACATTTTTCATACCATGTTTACCAAATTTATAAACAAACAAACGACATGGCAGCAGTAGCTGGTCAACAAAAACTGTAAAATATAATTCAAATAAATCACAAAAATGTTTTGCTGCTTTTCAGATTTGCCTGAATTATAATTAAGCAGCTTCATATCTAATTTATAATTATCCATACATTTGTATGTAATTTAATAAAGCATAAAAATACTGTAGAAAAAGTTTCCCGTACAAAACTGAGAAATTACTTTTGGCTTTGTTGGCAAAATACTTAAACCGTTTAGTTGTTAATTTACAGAGAATGTCTATAATAACATTGTATGATTTTTTTTACATGTTTGTTCTTACACGTGAGCATTGTTGGTGGAACTTGTGGGATTTTGTACATTCAGTGCTGAGAGACCACTTTCTGTTCCTACATGGTGCTTCCACATCATGTATCGTTCTCACCTTCGCTTCCACATTTAGATTCCCTTCACAGCATCCGGTCACAGGATCGAGAGACCTGAAAAACAGTGACTTGTACACAGCACTGGTTATGATTAGAGACACCACTTCCCATCCACTTTATTTTAAGCACTGATGGAGATTGATGCACCCACTGTAGAGCCTATTTACCAAGACAAACCTATCAACACACAGTCTGTCCACCGTGTACAATGAGGCACCCATAACAGTCGTGCAAGACGATCATCGCTGGTCCCAATCTTCTGCCCTGAGCTTGACGAAATAAAAGGCTGAAAGACAGACGCCGAGCTGGGCTGACTGCTGCTGGACCAGTCAGTGATATCAGCTGCTGCTGGTGACCTGGTTGATGTTTTTTCAAAATGACTAAAAACACTAGTTCACACAAGGTCAGTGTAATCCGACAGTCACTGTTGGCAATGTAGTTGAAGGTGGAACACCGAACCCACGATGCAGACCACAGACAGGAGCTGCTTGGACGATTAAAAGCTGGAGAACAGGAGGCTGATGAGTTGCTGCAACAGGTACAGCAACAACCAAGAGTCGGGGAGGGTGAACCGGAGTTAAATACTGCAGGAGCTTGATGAGATGATGAGATGCAGGTGAGGATCAATGGGGGAGTGGTCAGGGAAATATAGGTCGGCCAATCCCAGCCTGCACAGACAGGTGTGTGGTCGCATAGTCCCCCCCCAAAAAAAGACCTTTCCTAACCACTTTTCCTTGACCTCGATGGAAAACGACACAAGGTCAAGCAAAGATGTGAAGATGTGACTAGACTACGTCATGATGCAACGGCGAATGTTATTGACGTGATCTGTGGTAAAACTACAAAGTCCAGAAGATGGACTACAAAACGCTCATCCAGATACTCCCCACGCTCTGACCTCGATGTTTCATGCAGGAAATATAAACGTGGAAAATGTGACGTCATCATCAACGTCAGAATCGTGTCCACCTGTCACAGAGTCAGATGAAGAGTTTGTTACGCTGGTATGGTCGCTCACCCTCGTGTCCACTCATATAGAAACATACAAAGACAAAGATAGATGATTAATCAACAACGGTAACGTCATGATGATCTGCAGGTTGTTTGTAATTAAGTTCATGTCACGTTATCTGTTCTTGAGTGACTTCTGAGATTCATTTCAAAATTTCAAAACGTCAAAAGACCTAACCTAACTTTAAAAACTCCCTGTGCTGCTGCAACCTCGACCGCAAAGAGGAAGTGATGATATCATGAAGGGAACGTGACGCAAACTGACACACATGCACGTTTCCAAACAGTAGGAGTGTTCACAGGTTGGAAGCTGCTGCAGTCATATTCACACTGTGTTCAGGGACTGTTCCATTTAGCTCTGCTCTCTGATCCACCATGAAGCTGAACGTGATCGTTACTCTGTGTGCTCTGTTCAGCCTCACACGACAGGTAAGAAAACACTGGGGATATACTGATTATTAAACCACTTTTATTACACATTTACATATGATTATTAGTATTTCATTTTGAACATACCTTGTTTGATATTCTTGACTTCAGGCACCTCCACGTGATGAGTGTGTGTGTGAGTTGATTAATTCACAGAAGGCATTCCCTCATGACAAACTCAGCACAGTGGAGGACAATGCAACAAAATGCACCGACAACATCACCCCACAGAAGGTAACTCGTCGTGTTATTTACTGAACCGGAACGTAAAAACCTTGGCAGCTGTAAAACTGAATAAAAACAGATGTTAAAGGAGTCCTGAGTGACTCTCCAGACTCTCTCTGCAGACTCTGGAGCTGGAGAGTCTGCTGCTGGGTCTGGAGCGTCGTCTGCCCCAGCTGCAGGAAAATGTGTCGATGTTGGAGATGGAGGATGACGGAGATCTCTATGCAGTCCTCAGCCTGCAGGTGGTGGAGAACGAACTGATGGAGATCAAGCAGCTCATCGACAGGCTCAACGGCTCCACCCTGGGACACCAGCGGCTGACTACTGACACCAATAAACAGGTAAATTCAAAACAACATGACCTACTGCACGGCAAAATTTGCAGCCTTGCTAAGATTTCTGGCTTTCAAAGAAATATTTATCCTGTCCTCTGTTATTGGAGCACTTCACCTATTCCACTTTCACTGAGACTAGAAGAAGAACAGCAGTACAATAAAACCACAAATACATTTAACAACTTATGAGTTCCCGTTTTTGTGAAGAGATTTAACCACTATGTGTGATGTGAAAGTTTTGGCGTATTTCAGCTCATTGTTTTTGTTTTTTTATGGCACATAATTCAGTCTCAGCACATCTTTGCAGCAGGGAATGAGGAAACCTATACAGAATAAAGTAGCATTTTAAATGACTAATTTCACAGTAAAATACCATGATAATTTATGGTGAAGTCCCTTATTTGATACAGCATAAATATGGTAAAAACTTGTATTTATGTGGTAAAATATGAAATAAAACCCCGACCTTTACCACAAAATGAACACAGCTAACACTTTTTACCATGATATTAGAAAAAGTTCTACTGTATTTATTACAGTAAAGTTCTGGGAACAACGGCTGAATAATATTAATTCTTAATTAAAATGTATATTACATACAGTACCATTTCACTAAATATTGGGATACTTCTCTGCCAGCTGGAGGATCTGAGAGCAGAGATGATGGAGTTGGAGGCGTACGACACCATGCAGGTGGTGCTGAGACAACAAGACAACCGCCGCCTGAGGAGAGACCTGGAGCAATGTAAGAATGGACTTCACCCCACTACCCAACCCACTCGGCCTCCACATGGTATGTCCCAGTATTTTTTTATTCTACTTTGATTTAACATTCACTGGAAACCAGCAGATAAAATTATTCTAGTTATCTAGCAGTTTTCTTTTTTGTACAGTTTACTTCCGATAACTTTTGCAAATTGGCATCATCAACCAACACAAACTGATTGCTGATCTTATTTGTTATCATAATGAGTTGCTTGATGTTTTACCTGAGCAAAATCAAATGTGACCTGGACCTTAACCTCCAGAAAAGTTATACCCAACAATAGAGGCTATACTGGCTCTCTGTTGTTGTTGTTGTTGTGTTAACAAAAGGTTACACTTCAAATGACCACAGTTACTTAGTTTCCCTACAATTTCTTTCTCTCTAATTTATCTCTTTACAAATTTACTACAAGGGAACTGCCCGCACGGTGAATTCATGAACATTACCGGGCCGAAGGTGTACACAGCAGGAGAGTACCCTGGGTCGTACAAGTATGGAGCCTGGGGTCGAGATCCCAAACCAGAGGCAGGAAAGGAGAACTGGTATTGGCGGGTAATGTTGACCTCGGGCAACAAGTTCTCCAACTACGTCCGACTCTACTCCAGCCTGAGCTCTCTCATTGTTGGGGTGAGCACGCCAGGTAAAGTGTAAAGTGTTGTGCATATATACTTTATGCTCTGTTGTCGAACTTGTTGCTCTAATTTTTGGCAACAGAATGATGTACATGGGACTAAACCAATGTTTACATTTGTGCCTCTACTTCTTGCTTCCTCTTGTTCTTCTTTCAGGTAATGTCATGATCCACTCCTCTAACCCGACCACCAACACCATCCAGGGTCCAAATGTTGTGCTCTATGGAGGGGCCCTGTACTACAACTGTTACAACAAGGATGCTGTCTGTCGATTTAACCTCACCTCCAAAACTGTTACCACTTTACAACTACCCAAAGACACCAGGTTCGCTGCACAAAAGTCATGAAATCTTCACTTTTGAATGTGAATGTTGAAAACTAAGATAAATGGTTTTCCGAATCTTTATAGGATATCTCCAAATAAAATATCACCCCTGTGCTCTGTTTTTCCAGGTTCAATTCAA
>NC_040030.1:15019446-15053822 GCF_000972845.2 Larimichthys crocea
GTACGACACCATGCAGGTGGTGCTGAGACAACAAGACAACCGCCGCCTGAGGAGAGACCTGGAGCAATGTAAGAATGGACTTCACCCCACTACCCAACCCACTCGGCCTCCACATGGTATGTCCCAATATTTTTTATTCTACTTTGATTTAACATTCACTGGAAACCACCAGATGAAATGATTCTAGTTATCTAGCCGTTTTCTTTTTTGTACAGTTTACTTCTGATAACTTTTGCAAATTGGCATCATCAACCAACACAAACTGATTGGGCTTGCTGATCTTATTTGTTATCATAATGAGTTGCTTGATGTTTTACCGGAGCAAAATCAAATGTGACCCCGGACCTTAACCTCCAGAAAAGTTATACCCAACAATAGAGGCTATACTGGCTCTCTGTTGTTGTTGTTGTTGTGTTAACAAAAGGTTACACTTCAAATGACCACAGTTACTTAGTTTCCCTACAATTTCTTTCTCTCTAATTTATCTCTTTACAAATTTACTACAAGGGAACTGCCCGCACGGTGAATTCATGAACATTACCGGGCCGACGGTGTACACAGCAGGAGAGTACCCTGGCTCCTACAAGTATGGAGCCTGGGGTCGAGATCCCAAACCAGAGGCGGGGAAGGAGAACTGGTATTGGCGGGTAATGTTGACCTCGGGCAACAAGTTCTCCAACTACGTCCGTCTCTACTCCAGCCTGAGCTCTCTCATTGTTGGGGTGAGCACACCAGGTAAAGTGTAAAGTGTTGTGCATATATACTTTATGCTCTGTTGTCGAACTTGTTGCTCTAATTTCTGGCAACAGAATGATGTACATGGGACTAAACCAATGTTTACATTTGTGCCTCTACTTCTTGCTTCCTCATCTTCTTCTTTCAGGTAATGTCATGATCCACTCCTCTAACCCGACCACCAACACCATCCAGGGTCCAAATGTTGTGGTGTATGGAGGGGCCCTGTACTACAACTGTTACAACAAGGATGCTGTTTGTCGATTTAACCTCACCTCCAAAACTGTTACCACTTTACAACTACCCAAAGACACCAGGTTCGCTGCACAAAAGTCATGAAATCTTCACTTTTGAATGTGAATGTTGAAAACTAAGATAAATGGTTTTCCGAATCTTTATAGGATATCTCCAAATAAAATATCACCCCTGTGCTCTGTTTTTCCAGGTTCAATTCAAAGGGTAACTTCTGCCACCTTGATGAATGCTACCCGTACACCGACCTGGACCTGGCGACAGATGAGTCAGGTGTGTGGGTGATCTATACTACCAAGCAGGACTTTGGCAACCTGGTGCTGTCCAAAGTGGAGGAGGGTGTCCCGCCAACACTTGGCCAAACCTGGCGAACCTCGGTCTACAAGCAGGGGGTGACCAACACCTTCATGGCGTGCGGCGTGCTCTACGCGACACGGTACGTCAGCAAAGACGTGGAGGAGATCTTCTACTCGTTTGACACCGCGACAGGCGCAGAAAGGTTCAACGTTGGCATCTTCATCAACAAGATGCCTCCCAACATTTATTCCCTGAACTACAGCCCTGTGGACCAGATGCTACATGCCTACTGTGACGCCTACATGGTCTCCTATGAGATGGTGTTTTCTGACTAAAAATGAAAATAAAAAAACGAGAGAAATCAAAAAAAGAAATAAAATTAAAAGAAATAAAATTTAACTGCATTCAATCAATCCTACTTTGTTGTTCTTTTAACCGATGTTAAACTGTTGTCAATAAAACTTCCTGGAGATGTTTTCTGCCAAGAAAGAGTTGAGTTATTTCCGACATACCGGAAATATTTTATATTAAAGTCAGTGTAGAGTAAGAATAAATATGTGTTCTGAGTTTGTCAGACCAAAGAAGAAAGTGTTATTAAATTAAATGATTAAAAATATCGACAACTTTATGAAATCAGGTGTTAAAATGAGGTAAAAATTCGTTTTCAGCTCCAGGACTGTGAGGGCGTGTCCTCTGAATGTGCTGAAGCCATTTGGCCATTTTGAAGCGACTGAAACGTGTCAGATGAGTTCAGAAAATGAACATGACTAAACTTTGAAACACTCTGAGCTGAGATGAATTCATCGCTATCTCTCTAGCTCAGGGTGGCCTCAGCGTGTCATCGAGCCGCCCTTTAAGGACCGCCCACAAAAATCCTGAAAACTCTTGAAAAACTGTTTGAACCTCAACAACTATTCGCAACTATTTTCCAACATATTTAATGTGTTTTGAAATAAATCTCAGAATTGCCTTTACACAGACTTTAAACAAGTTTAGCGCCACTAAAAACGGTGTGAAATTTACTAGTCCACTTGTCCACAAATTATCATAATATACAAAATACTGTATTATAGTACACCTCCACAAAAACTGTTGGTCATATTATATATTATTAATGAAGAGTAACTCTGAAGGAAATGTGATTGTGTTACGAGGTGAGAGCTGCTCATCATATCCTGATTAAAAATGATCCGACAACAGACTCCTCAAACTCTGACATAAAGTCTTTATTTCTTACTTGTTACTTGATCAGTACATGGACAGAGACAGCTTACTTTGTATATGTATTTATATATAATATATTTAAACTTTACATTACACATCTGAATGACAACAAAGCAGGTAAGAGTCCTTCTACTGTTGTGAATAAAAACAAGCTTACAGGGAAGACTCCCACAATATGAAACAACCCAAACGAGAAAAAAAGAGAACTTATTGCTCAATACAAATCAATCATAATGGCAGTAAGAAGAAGAATAATAGTAGTAGTACACATGAACCAATATCATTATACCAAGATGAGGTTACACCCTATTGTTGCCTATAAAAAAGAGAAACTCCAGAGGAAGAGGAACAGAAATATGTTGAAGTTTTCTTCACAATACAGTAGTGTTAGAGTGTTCGGTTTGGGTAACCTGCTCTATAAATAAAAAGTATCTACAAGTGCAAGGAGGACCAAGGTCTACACAAACTGATCCAGCGCCAGCTTACTTTGGACTTTCACAATTCGCTATCGAAACTTCACTAGTTGCAGACCTTGAAGAGGAGCAGGAATGAGGAGCTTTACAGGGTTAAAATGTCGGAGATGTAAGAAGGCAGGGATAGAAGTGCAAACAATAGTGAAGGGGTTTCTGAGAGGCGTAGGTTGACGATACTGTACAGCACTTCAAAAAAGGGACAAAATACATTCAGGAGGACCCCCTCCCCCAGGCAGTTTGGGTAGAAGAAGTTGTGTGGGAGGAAAACCAACGTGTAGATGGCAGAAAATAGCTTAAGTGAAGAGTGAAAAAACACTGGAAGATGATCAAACTCTACTACATGCACACTTCTGTGTCCATGAAATTCATCCGTGAGGTTCTAAGAAGAGCGACGGAGGTTTTTGATCTGACTGTCTAACATCCTTTTTATTAATCTCTCCTTCCTGCATGTTGGGATTTGTTGGATACTCTTTTAATAATCTCTCCAGCTTTAACAAAAACACATTCTTTTACATTTAACATTCATTCAGGATCTCTCTCTGTTTGACTAACAATCCTGCGTCAACTCTCCCGGGGCCCCCTGGAGCTCCGAAACACGACTAACACTACCAACATTTTTAAAAAGTGACTTCAGCTGATAGCCCTTTAGGGTGCGACTAGGTTTGCCTGTGAGAGCCGGGGCACCTTGTGATTTATTTATTTGTTTATTTTTTGTTAGTTTTTTTTTAGGTGGCTGGGGTTTGCCCTACATTCCGAGCTTGGCGCCCAAATGGCTCCAAAAAAGCCCCGCCCCTTACAGGCCACCTCAGGGAAGCGCACGCCACAGCGTTTGGAAGCTACGCCCCTTTCTCAAAGGGGACCAAAGGGTTTTATTTGTAAAACTGGTAACAGGAAAAGGTGACTATGGCACATGAACACTGTACATTACTAAACTAAAAAACAGGGGACCCCCCCCCCCGCTCCATCTCCGATCACCAACGACAGTGGTCCAGTATTAGAGCAGATAACAGCACACAGCTTCACTAGTCTAAAACTATACTGTTACTGTATATATGTACTATATTAATGATTATGGTTACACAGCACATCGAGACACACACTGACCACAAAGCAATGAATTCCTTCTTGTGTGTGAATTTTGTGTATTTATGTCTTTTCTTTGGCTTAGTTCCCTTACAAAGCACAGCCCACACAACTTTCATTTGAGAAGATGTGTGAAAATGTATGTGTGCATGGAAATATGTGTGTGTGTGTGTGTGTGTGTGTGTGTGTGTGTGTGTGTGTGTGTGTGTGTGTGGGTAGCTTTGGTATATCCACAGAGAGGGGCTGGGCGCTGTAAGGGAAGGCTGCTGCGAGTTCTTTGGTGGTGACCCCCCCCCGAAAACAAAGAGTTTGTCAGGGTCAGCCTGGTCCTGCCTCGGTCCCCTTGGTCTGGTTTGGTTTTGGGTCAGAGTGTGATTGTCATGTTAGAGACCACAAAGAGCCGACTACGGCCAGAACCACGTCCATGCACTGGAGTTAAAGACTGATGATGCATCCGTGGCTCTGTGTAACTAGCCACATGTAAGGTGCTAATGAAGAATGCCCTAATACTATTTACTACTCAGATACTAGAATGCCCTAAGATTACTTTCACATTGACATGCATATACGTGTTAATAAATACATGTTACAGCCTATGTTCATGTAGTGGATTGTCTTAGAATTGAGATGATACACACCTTAAAGCTGCACTGCACTAATGTCGCTTCAAATAAGGGAAGAACTGAACTTATAATTAATACAATCAGTACACTGGTCTGGTCTGTGATGCTCCATACAGAATCACACATAAAGATAATCAGTGTCCTGATTAATATGTGTCTGATTTTGAGCTCATACAGATAAAATATTACTCCTCAGTTTACATGCTACATACAAACATTACACACGACACTATTCAGCTCACGGTGCCTTTTTAAGCTGTTAAAAACGTCACTGTATAAGATACTGACGTGATTACAGGTGAGTGAATAAAGTCTGGAAGTTCAATTCCACCTTTGTTGTTAGTTTTCTACATGCTTTTGTGCTACATTGGCTACATTGGATTGTATCATCTTATATTAAACAACAGATGAACTCCAGTCGCTCACAAATTACAGATTGTCATCTTGCTAAAAAAAAATCAAGATTACTCAAACACAAGTTTGGTTATGTAAGAGAGTATTATGATTAAAAGTAATAAAAACAGATGCAGCTGCACATTTTGCGTCAGCCAAGCTCCCTGGTGGTGTAGTGGTTAGGTTTCTGTGGCGCCTGGGTTTCATTTCCTCTCAGGATGTAATAAGAGTTCATGGACGCCAGCCTCAGACAGACTCATCTATTATTACAAAGACGCCTACTGGAAAAGCTTGTGATGCTAATATAAGTCCATCGATAAACAACAAGCTCCAAGTACATTTCTCCCGAAATGCACGTACGCCGACGATGGTCTACTTTACGTGTAGTTTAAGTTTGAAATAAAATCCTACCAAGTGCAGCTTTAAATCAGTGTGGTGTACTCTAGCTATGCTCTTAGACTACAAAACAAACTAACAAATCCTCTCTAAGCACTACAGGTGCACTCGGCTACGATAGGCTGTGTTCTGCTGTCTGTTCAATTCTGGACATCCTGTCATTCGTGGAGAGAAATAACCGATCCCTTACAAAACATCAGAGAGAGAGACGCTCACATTTTGTCTGTACGATAAAAGAAGAAAACTGCTTCCAAAACACTGATGCTAAAACTTCTGCTCTCCTTGGTATATCCTGCACTTTCACCTCCGTCATTAAGAGCAGCTCATTGTCTCATTATCACGTATTGCTGAGCGGATTGTTGACTTTCTTTTTTCGTAGGTTGGTGCTGATGGCGATGGTGATGGTGGTGTTTGGGGGGTGGGGGGAGGGTTAAAAAAGGTTGCAGGCAAAGATGGAGGAGACACTTAGCAAACACAAGAATGACACTTAGGGAACAAAAACAAGTTGCTTAAATCTTTAAGTGCCGGGTGACAGGTGTGGTTGGGGGTTTTAGTAGCCGTACGTATGGTATTTTACATTGGAGGAAGGAAAGAAGATGGCAGACCTCCACCTTCTCCTCTTTGCTGCCATCCCTTCCTGTTTCTTTCTTTTTTCCATCCCTCTAACCCCTTCCCCTCCCCTCTCTTTCTACGGGTTGGCCGACCCCTCAGCAGGACACCTCCATGGTGTGGGTGACCGTGCCAACTCCATCGGTGCTGTCGGAATGGGTGCAGGCACGAGAGCGGGACCCGTCCATGGAGCTGGCACTAGTCAGGGAGGCCGTCCTGGAGCGAGCCAGGCGGGTCATGCTGGCGGAGGGCACTGAGAGGAACAAGGGAGGGAAGGGGTGGAAGACAGGGGAGGAAAGATTCAGCATTATATTTTGGTAAACAGAAACAAAACGGTGCGAAAAAATTGATGTTAGGGAGATGTAGGGAGATCATGCTAATGTGGAGAACTGGAGGACATCCTGTTTTTAGATCTGGTGAGAAGAGTCAGCCATGAACGGTCGAACTCTGGGCCCTGTTTGTGTTTGTAAAGTTCCACTGTTCTCTGAGGCTAGAACATTATAAACGAGCTAAATATTATATTGTAAATATTATATTCTATTCCTACCAATAAATACTCTTTTAAATTGTTTTCCCTGCCTTCAAGCTACATCAATTGTTGTTCATAAATGTTCATTAAGGCTCTTAAGCTGCTACATGCTCAACTGTATTCACCAGCTAGTTGCAAACTCACAAATTTTGGTGCCTAATTGTAGAAATTGAGGAAAAAGTAAATGAAAATGGAGTTTACGTGCCAGAAAAAATCAAAACAATGAGCTACAAAAGGCACAAAGTGCCCCAAAAAATACTGTCCAGCTGCAGGATTGGTCAACAAACCTACGCTTCAAACAAACACTGTACACATGTTTATTTCTGCTGTGAAGTTGGACATTTGAACATGGGGACTTATGGAGACTGACTCACTTCTGGAGCCAGCCTCAAGTGGACGTTAGAGGAACTGCAGTTTTTGGCAATTCTGCAGAGGATGCTGCTTGGTTTCAAATTGAAAAACAAGCAGCAGGCTTTATTTTGAAAGTCTAACTGGATGCATTGCATATTAGTTGCTGCTGACTTGAAGTGAGCCTCTTAGTTTGAAGTGTAGGGCTGCTGACCAAGCTGACGTGTTGCTCCACACGGTCATTGATCCATTGTTTTGATTAGTGCTGAATTAATTAGAGTTTTATTGAGTTTGACTTCTTTCAGATCAGTTTGAGTCGCAAACCTTTTATTGTTTCATGTCGTGTGACAGGTTTGTGTGGTTTAAACTCTTTCAGTTTTTAACTTGTGTTCGGTCAGTTTATGTAGTTTTAATTCTTCTCTAACGTCGGTGATATTTAAAGATTTGTTATAACCCAAAGGGCTTTGCTCAAAGCTAGCTGAAGGCCATGCAAAGAGCAGTATTGGAGATGCAAAGGGATGGCAGGGGGGGAAGGAGGAGAAGTGAGGTCAGTATATTTTTCCACAGGAGGAAAAATTATTTTTGATAAAACAAAGATGGGGGATTAATGTCTTTGAGATTAAAAACAAATAATAAAAAAAAATAACTTTAGAAATGACAGCAAAAAGTAAAATTATCATCATTCAACAGCCCAAATTATTGTTTTCATAACCAAATGAAATTAAAATAAATTTTAAAATGTTATTAGAAACAGGGCAGCGATAAGAGGTCAGAGGTGAACAGGGAGGAGGAGGAGGAGGAGGAGGAGGAAGTACCTGGCCCTCCACTCAACCTCCGATCCTTCACATAAGCGACTGAGAGAACGGGGCAAGGAAGACAGAGGGCAAGATTAACACAACTCATGTCCCTCGAACACACTGAGACATCAACACAACAACAGTGCTTCTTACAAGAATTTACTACAAAGACGTGAACATACATGTAAAACCGCACAGGTCTGAGTACTTACTGTAGCCCATTCCCTGCAGGAAGTACTTGAAGGCTTCAGTCAGCTTGCCAGGCTGAAAAAAACAAAACAAAAAAAAAAACAGGGAGAATCTGATGATGCGTTTGTGGTCTGTCTGGATTTTTGGCTTTCATTTGATTGTATGTCAGGTTGCGTTACCTGTGTGAGCTGAGGAAGTCCACCAGAGTCAGCCATCTGCCATGAGAGGACAGAGAGCAGCAGTTAGACAAAGTGCTAACAGCTCGCGACGTCAGGAACCAGAGCGTGTTCACACCCTCTATCCTGCTACGCTAACAGCAGCGATGGCTTTATATTTTGTCTGTTGTCGGTGCATCACATGTTGTCTTTCTGGAGATCTCTCTCACATCGTCACCCTTAATTATGCTGCTACAGACCGCTGGGAAACAACTTCCCATGTTTGCATTTACAATCAGTCATTTAGCTGACGCTTTTATCCAAAGCGACTTACAGAAAAAGGGAACATGACATGTTAGTGCTAGTTTATCATGTCCGGTCGTTGGTAGTGTTGTAGAGGAGGTCCTCTCTGAAGAGCTGGAGGTCTGAGAGGGACGCCCCTGATCTGGTAGGAACTGTTGGGACGTTCCACCAACGGGGAACAACAGACGAGAAAAGTTTGGATTTTTGGGTTGATTGAAAATCACAGACTACAAATACTCGTTGAAATTGTCATCGTTATTACTATAATTAGTGATATTTCTATTGAAATTATAGTTATTATTGCTGCTGTATGTCTGTCTCTTTAACTAGATGTCTGTCCATCAGGATCCGGGTTCTGCTCAAGGTTTCTGAAGTGTTTGCTCATGGTGGGAACTGTTGGGTCTCTGTAAATGATATTATAAAGAGTACAGTCTAGGTAGTCACAAGATAACTCATGACTTATCGTTTGACATTAAATTGTTCTTATGCATTAATGAAAGACTAATTAATTCATATGATTACTGCAAATTCTCTTTCGTCTATATCTTTTCTCGGTATAATTCATTCATTATTCGTCTCAAACATGGCAGTGTTGTTTTGCCTGAATGATCCTGCTGGGCTGTTGCAGGAATCAAAGCTCACCTGCTGCTTCCAGCCGATCAAAAAGTTACAAAGACTCGTTTTGTTTTTGTAACTTGGAAGCGACTCGGTCAATCTAAAAGCTACTGGCCGTCACAGGAAGTCCATCCAATGCACTTCTGAGGACTATATCACCACATGAAAAGCAACATTTAAGCATGTGTTTATGTTTCATATGCAAACGTTTCACACAATGTAAGAGTGTTAGTGTTTGTTATATGTTTATCATTTTTCATTTGGTTAGTTTGTAACTTAAACGCACCGTTAGCAGAAAATTGATTAGGGAGTTTCTTTATCCCAAACAGTTTATACGTCGATGTAAGATGTTTGCAATGATCACATTAAAGCAACACTGTGTAACTTTTCTCTCATAAACTAACAGAGTTTAAATCCTGTTGATCTACACTGACCTGTGATCAGGTGAACTGTGTCTCTGTCATTTGTACGTCTGTTCTCACACAATGTAACTTTGGGAGGAGTATGAAATGTCGTGCCAGAACAGGAGCTGGACAATACATAAGTTAGTATCATGGCTCAGGAGCCTCAACGGACATAATGGCAGAGGAGAACAGAGCGAAGAGGACGTTGACAAGAGTAAATGTGGGACTGACTTTTAGTGGTTGGTGAAATAAAAGTCTGAAAGACAGACGCCGAGCTGGACTGACTGCTGCTGTAACGTAATGTAATCAGAACAAATACTCGAGTACAGCTGAACATATTACACTCTTAAAAACGGGAGGCAACAAATCCTAAAAATATCAATAATCTCTACACAATGTTGCTTTAATTGGCATCATTACTGATTAGACTGCACGTGTAAAAACTGCATCCACAGACTTTCTGTGTGATGGTGAGCAGCACGAGGACAGTTACCTTCAGGAAGGTGGTGTTGGTCGGGTCCAGTTTGGAGTTGCACTCGACCTTGAGGAGAAAAACAAAACAAAAACAACAACAGGAGGTTAAAGTGATTAAATCTGCAGCATGTGTGTGTGTGTGTGTGTGAACTTCATGGAGCTTCATGAAGAACGCTGTGGGTGTGTTGCATGTATAGTTTATATAGGGAGACTATTTTAGTCTCTATACGTGTATATGTGAGTGACCCAGATGCTGCAGTGTGCTGCAGAGATGAGTCACTTGAGCTGAGCTGAGAGCACAGCCGCAGTGTGCGCATGCACACACACACACACACACACACACACACACACACACACCAAACATGATTTTGCTTCCCGTTACCTTTAATCTTTAATCCTTCACACAGATTGCTGAAATACATATTTCACTGTGCAAACATGGTAAATATGGATGTTTTCCTGTGTTCATCCTCACAAATTGTTTCCTTGCATTGAAGAGTTGCTTAATCGGCTGATAATAATTAGAAAATTAACAGCAAAAGTGATGCAAATGAGTTGCCAGATCAACATCTTCCTCTTCTGGCTGTGTATAAAGGAATGTGTCGTATAAGTGAGAACACAGCCGCCTCATCTGCAGGTCAGACGAGAGGATATTAAATATGAACGTGACCTCCATCTGTCACATCCAATAAAACAACCCCCAACGCCCACACCATCCATCCATCCATCCATCCATCCATCCATCCATCCATCCATCTTTCCAAGATGTTTCCCTCCGTACACCTCCACGTCTGACAGTCGAGTGGTTTGATTTAAATTTGAACATGCGGCAGATTAACTGGTGCAGAAGCAGAAATATCTGGGCCACTTCGAAACTAAAAAAACCCCGAGAGACACGGAGCGTGGCCATCTGGCCTCTGGAGAACACACACACACACACACACACACACACACACAGACAGACAGACAGACAGACAGACAGACAGACAGACAGACTGCTGTGCTGGCTGACCTGTTTCTTTTTACTGAATGAGGACAAACAGTCACAAACAGAGGAGGAGGGTTTGATGTTTCCAGCTTCACACAGATGAAATATCGTCTTTGAGGCACGACTACTTTAAAGGTCCAGTGTGTGTGTGGGATTTACTGACATCTAGTGGTGAAGCCAGTGTTTGGTTTGTCACTTCAAAGTGTTTTCTCCCTCTGCAGATGTAAAAATTCTAACGTGACCCAGAGTTATGAATATTCATGTTCACTTTCTGTCAATAGGTGACTTAAATGTTACACACTGGACCTTTAAAAAGTAAGTTCGGTTCTTGGAGCGGCGAGCTAAAGAAACGCAACGTCGTGAAAAGAAAGAAAGGAAGACGGACTCACCACTCCCTCCTCAGCGGGGGCGTTGTCTCCAACCACCAGCATGACGGGACACCTACAGGAAGGTTCAGATTACTTAAACTAATCTTCGACATATATAATATCGAATATAAAGAAGTGAAACGACTCTTTGCATGAAGCAATAAGTAACGATGAGTTATAACTCACTTCAGAGTTTTGGCGTTGATCACCGTCCCGCTGCGATTCATCTCGAGGTCCCTCCGACTGAAACAGACGAGACGTCACGAACGTTAAGACAAAGTGTTAGTGTGTGTTAAATGTGTGTGTGTAGGAAATGGTGTGCCTCCACCTGTTGTACATGTTCCAGAAGAGCTGCAGGTTGAACTGGTTGATGGTGTTGTTGATCTGTTGCCGGTAGCTCTGCACCAGCTCTGTGTTGTTCATCAGCTCCTCCTGCAGACAAACAACAAAACACAAACTGGGTCAGAACCTTTGCAAAGATTCAAGAAGGAGTTTAGTGTTTATACGTTTGGTATTTATTCAGTTTGGGAAGCCAGGTTGTTACTAAACATCGGACTACCTGCTGGAGTAGATCAGAACGGAAACGGCAAGTAAAAAAAATATTTTGAGAGAAAATTGCCACAAAATATAAAAATCCTTTGATCATATGTTTAATTTAAGTTGGTAATTGTTGTATAATCACAATATTACATGTGAGGGTGTGCTTTACCATCATTATTGGCACTTCAGTGACGATTATGGATCTCGTTGTGCCAATATTGACGTTAAAGCACGCCATCTCGTGTAATATTTCTTAGATGCGGCACTCCTGTGAGCTCACCTGGCTGAAAAGGTGTGGCAGCACGGTATCTGGCAGAGCGCTGGTCAGACCGGACAGCTGGAGGAAACACACGGGGACGCTGTTATTGTAAGAAACAACACACACAAAGCAGGTCTAGATCTGGAAGTGTGTGCAGGTAGGTACCTTGGTGGCAGCCCAGTCGATCCATCCTTTGCCATTGGGGTCGATGTTGAGCAGGACCAAACCCTCCACCAGGTCAGGGAAGATCAGCTGAGAGAAGACGAGGCAGAAACAAATGTAAGGCTCTGAATATTTGAATGTTTCATCGAGCTCTACGAACAGCTACAATCCAGGAGGACTTACAGCAAACTTGGCCAGGATGTAAGCTCCAGCTCCGACTCCGATCCCAACGATGCTCTTAAATCTAAAAGGACGATTAGTCCGTTAGAAATAATGATCAGAAGATAAACAATGATACATTATTCAAAGCAGTTCACTTGTGTGGAGGCTACAGGATACTGCGCCGTAGTGTTTAACATGAACCTGAATATCCAGGTAAAATTAAACCCTGCTGGCAAAAAAACATCCTCACTCGATATTTCTCTACAGGAATCGAGGGGAAATGATCGTGAAGACAACGCTTCAGAGAAAAACATCGACAATCAGTGGTGTGGAAAGAAAAAACTGAACAGATATCAAAGCTCGTCTCTAACAGATCGGACAGATTTCTGCAGCAGAGGACGTGATGTCCCTGCAGATTTTTCGGATTAAAACGTTCGCTGTGAATAAATGTGGAGTGTAAAGCACCGACCCAAAGTGTTGCACCACAGTGGGCAGCATCCCAGCCAACTGGTCCATAGTAGGGTACTGGTACCTGTGAAGAGGAGAAGAACACGTCATGATATGTATTCTCACGTTCGTATAATCATTGCATTCAAAGCAGAGCGGAGCTGGTGTCGTGCCAGAACAGGAGCTGGATGATATTTCTACATAACGGTGCTTTAAGCTGATGTACGTCAGGTCATGCACTTGTTGTGTTACCCCTGTGGCAGCTGCGACGCTCCGATCTGTTGCCCCGGGGCGTCGATGTGGCAGACCACAAAGTGCTTGGTGATCTCCTGCATGTCCTCGTTGTTGAAGAAAGTGTTGAAGCACAGCTTGTCTGTAGGAGAGCGAGGGAGACAGGAAATAAGCAGAGGACGGCATGAGGTGAGAGAGGAGGAAGGAGGCAAAGGGCACGGCGAGGAGGAGGAGAGGATGGAGGAATGGATCACATTAAATATGCATCACGCCGAGGGAGCACCTTGAAGGTGGCCATCTGTACAACGGATCCGATGCCAGAAGAAGAAGCAACAAATCTGATAGGTCACATACACGGTGTGTTTCTTTTCTCTTCAGTGCTTGAACCGAATACAACCTCAGTGCTAAAGGAGCAACACATATTTAGGTTGTGATCTCTGAACATTTAAACTCTATTTCCTCAACACAAACATTGTGAAACATCTCCGTGTATAATAGATCGGTTTGCCCTCCTCCTCCCACCGGCCTATTTCCATCACACGTGTGTCAGACTCGATGAAACCATGCAGCAACATCGTTTCCTCCATTTCCTCTAATTTAACGGACCAATTAGAGCAGCAACGGAGATGAAGGACGCGAGGCGTGAAAGGTGGCCGATTAATCTTTGCCCAGTTTGTACCGACGCTACGAGGACAGAGGGAGACAGAAGGTTTTTTTTTGCCCTGTCTCGTCGGTGTCGTGCTGAATCGACGCTCCGACTGAATCCATGACCCACTTTCTTTTCTCCGTCTCTCGTTCTGTTGTTCCTCTGCACTTCAATGGAAAATAACATATTTTTTACAGTAGTTTTCTGTTTTTTAAAATGTAATGTAAAACTATCTGTAAATTAACATCCAAGCTGTTATTTTTAAGTGTTATGCCACTTAAGACAAATTACAGTAATTTCTCATTTTTATACAGAAAATAACTTATTTAATTTTATTTCTACAGTATTTTGCTCTTTAAATTACATATGAATGTATGTAAAACATTAATATGTGGCTCATTATATAAATGTTTATGTCCGTTCATATTTTTCTTTCCAATTTAAAGCTTGTATTTATGTGTACTCATTTACGGAAAATGACTAATAAAAAATTATTACAGTCGTTTTCTGTTTTCTTTTTTATTGTATATAAATCTCATTATCTGTAAATTATGCTGTTACTTTAAGTATATATATTTAAAAGTAAAATGACCTGAACTGCCAAAGATTAAAAACTTTCTGGCATGTTTTATTGAAAGTATTTTACCTTCATTATTAACGAACGTCTGTAAAACAGTGTTTGTGTTGACAGTGTTTCTCCTTAAAACTATTCTTATCATCCCTTTACTGAAGGTGTTTTATTAACGAACACCATTCTTATCATCCCTTTACTGAAGGTGTTTTATTAACGAACACCTGTAAAATAACAGTGTTTTCCCGTAAAACTGTCATTATTAAGGAGAATCTGTAAAATAACAGTGTTTCTTCTTAAAACATTGACTAACAGTTGCATGCTTTTTGACATTTATTTGAGTTATGTTGACATTTTACTTTAATTTTACATTTTTTGTTACAGTGCACTTCTTAAATCACTCTGTCTGTCTTCTTCTCCGTAACACGAGTTTCTCTCGTTCTCTCTATTTTACTCTCTGTTTTTAATCAAAGACCGCTGGACCGCTTCTGTTGATTGTAACATGGAACGTTAAACTCTCGTCTGCCGTTGTGTTCGGGCCTTTCATTCCTCACTTTCCCGCTCTGTCCTGTATGATTGTGCGCCACAGTCCAGTGATTTAGTGACTGGCTGTGAATACTAATATCCTTGCGGCTCTGCTGCAGACTTATATTCAGGTCTGTTGTATATTCTACATTAAGCAGAGCTGTTTTTTTATTCTTTTGTTCTTTTTTTTGTCATTTTCTGAATGAGATGGATAATCAGCTCAGTGACATTAAAGGAAGAGGACGATTCAAAGGCAGCAGGACAAACAACATGAGCCAGATATCTGCAGTCAGCAGAGCCGTGCACCGCAACATGTTTTCCTCCAGACCCCCTCACCACCACCACCACCATCCCACCCACCTCCACCCATCAAGGCAGCGCCGCATGCTGCTGGCCCCGCCCCGCCCGCCTCTGCAGGATGGGGATGTTTTTCTGACCTACATTTCATCTCTCTCCTCTCCTTTGCCTCCTCATCTCCTCCTCTTTTTTCTATTTTCGTCACCCTTCCGAGACGAATCTCGCTCATTGTTGTTGCTTCTCTGCACAGCTCTCCTTCCTCTATATAACATTATCCCTCGCTTTATTAAATTATTGATCACGCAGGCGTGCAGGGCGTTCACACAGCTGTTTGACTCAAACACAGAGAAGTTTACTTGTTGTTTTAACGAGAACAATGACAGGAAATCTGAAATATCTGAGGTGATTTTATGGCATCGGTTTTAAGCCTTCAGGTCCAAGAATCTGTTGAATAAAACACAGTGCAGACACTGAACCTCGGCAGATAACTCAGCTATCCCTGTGTTTCTTTTAATTATCAGCACAGTCTCCTCCTGGAGACGATAACACGTGTATGCATGGAATGGTGCGGCACAGAGGCCAATTATCGCTTCTGGTAAGTGCAGAAACACCTTTACAGACAAGCCTGGAGCGTCTGTCAAACCACACACACACACACACACACACACACACACACACACACACATTTTCATGCGTATACTCACGGTTCAGTCCCACATCGTGATAGGTGAGGATAGCAGGCCTGTTCCCTTTGGGCGCCCCGCGGATCACCACATGCAGCATCCCGAAAGGGGTCTCGATGTCATGTTCCTGTGAAACACACAAACACTCTTCTCACCAGGTGGTTCACACATGTGCAGTCATCTGAACATTTGCACCTCCAACAACACCTGACGGATCCATGATCATCAACTCATTATTCAGCCTGCTCGAACTCACAGTCAGTACGCAGGATTGAAGGTCTTTAATTAGCACGAGCCCTGACGGTAAATCACTGAACATGCACTGATGCTCTGTGATAATTAGCTTTAAAGAAAATGGCAAAACAAAGAATGAAGCAAGAATTAAGAGAAGGGATGTTTAATGTCTGTGATAATGTTAGAAACTATGACTTCTCACAACACTGTGATGGATAACAAGAAACAAACTTTATTATACCCACTGGGGAAATTTGTTTGGAGCAACTTTTACATAGACACAGAAACTTACAAACATACAGCTAAATGATACAAGAGAGCTAAATGTGGAAATGTTTAGAAATAACTGATAAATAAACTATAAAAACGAAAAGCAAATAATTTAATAAAACAAATAAGACCAGATAAAGACAAACACCAACAGTAAAAACACTTTAAGGACAAGACTACAGAGCAGATTTAGAGAATCAGTTAGTTTCACAAGCGAGTAAGGAAAGTTTACTTGCAAGAATATGTCCAGAAGAAGCCAAAATACTCGCTGCTTTACAAGGAATTGTTGGTTACAAAAAGAATTCAGATCGCTTTGCTTTCCCGCAATGATCTCAGAACGGATTCTTGCAGAGTTCACGACTTCATCACCTCAATTCATGACTCAAAAGCAAGTCTGAATCAATAATGCATAGAAGAAACTACAATTCTCAACATCGAGAGCCGATAAAATGTTCGCATAACTTGAATCTTTTCATCTGGATTCGAGTTTTTGTGATAGATAAATAACGAGATCGTCTGCATAGAAAAGTTCTAAATGACTAAATTTACCCACCTACCAAAACAAACCAAAACAAACCAAAGCAAAGACTGCAGCAATGTTTTGTAAAACTCAACTCAGCACAACTTGAAGAACAGTTTGAACAGTTTGGATATGTGACAAACTGGAAATAAATGTGAGAGGACACGTTTAATGATTCATCTGATCGATGATGGATGGAAGGTTGCAGCTTGCTAGGAGCGTTTTTTTTCTAATATATTCTGGGACTGCCCAAGAATATTTTGATATTTTGACTTCAAATTCAGCACTGCTAATATCTGATATCCTACCAGGGAACACATCAGACAATAATTCAAACTGTCAATGAGAAGTCATCTTCTAATCCTTTGTAATAAAACAAACGTAGAGCTCGTAACCGCTCCAAACGTTTGTCTTGTTGTGAATCCAAACCTCCCACATTTTGTCAGCATCGACTGGTCAGAGCCAGCCAAACTCAAAATGGAGGTAGGAGATGTGTGTTACCATGAGCTGCACAACACACACACACACACACACACACACATAGCAGGGTGGTGTTTTGGGATTATTATGCCAGCTTTAGGCGGTGAAGGATTTTCTGACGGTGCTGACTCGCCTCTGATTCAAACCAAACAAACTGACGTCCATCAGCATGTTTTCACACCTGAGACTCTTCAGACACTCTGACTGTCAATAACATCGCACTACAGAGTCATTTAAATAACAACACACACACACACACACACACACACACACACACACACACACCTTCAGTCATCAGTTAATCCAGCATGATTATCTCTCTGTTAGTTCAGCGCCAACATCATCTGCGATCAGCTTTTCTAATTCGAGGTCAAACACACACGAGCTCCTGATGACCTTCAGACATCCAGGAGGAGATTTATGATACATCTCAAAAATCCAGCGTTGATATTAACATGACTGAAGCTGCACAGGAACATGACTCAGGATTTATTAGATTAAATCGTGACCTGAGACCCGACACAAAGAACAAAAATCTGAGGTAAATCAAAAATAAAAACAGAACGAGCGGCCTGAATCAAATCACTCCCTTCCTTTCACACCTTCACTCGTCCGTCTCAAGGTTGCCAAAATGGATGATACTGCAGCAGGAATAACACTTCCTCCACACACACACACACACACACACACACACACACACACACACACATGCGCTCATGCGCTCATGTGTTTATCCGCAGAGGGATGCGCATAAAGTGTGTCAGTGGGCCAGAGTCAAAGCATGACCCATCATTTGACTCTGCGACTCAGCAGAAGAAGATCATGTAACGAAATCAACCAATTGTAACATTTAGAGGCAAGGACACACACACACACACAGGTAAATACATGCCATCACACACCTCCCTGACACTCACCCCGTCCCAGCACTCAGGCATGGCTCCGCAGTATCTGTACTCTCAGCCAACGAAGAAGAGGAACAGGAGGAGGAAGAGGAGGAGGAGGAGGAGGAGTGTGCAGACGAGCAGCCAGGCCTCTCCTGTTTTGAAGGACTAGGTCCTGGTGAGCACTCGCTGCGTGGGGATGGAGAGCTCGGATGGTGGATGCTGCTGCAGTGTCTTTGTCTGCTCGGCTACTACTCCCACCCCAGACTCTTAAGCTCGGAGCTGCAGCCCTCCTCCTCCTTCTCCTCCTCCTCCTCCTCCATCCTCCTCCCCTTCTCCTCACACTCTATAGGCACTCCAGACAGGGTGTGGGGCAGGCTGGAGATGATTCGCTCAGAGCGCTGACTCCCCCTGCACACGATTGGTCAGCTGTTGTGTCAGTCTGAAGGCGCTCTCTCTCTCTCTCTCTCTCTCTCTCTCTCTCATCAGCATCACTGATACAGTTTGGATCTGTCTATCAGGAGGCTGCAGTTCCTCTTGTTGTCCACTTGAGTCAGTCTCCATAAGTCCCCATGTTCAAATGTTCACAGCAGAAATAAACATGTTTACAGCCTGGTACAAAAAACAGTTTTGGTCTTGTTATGGAAAGGTTTCATGAGGTCACGTGTTGGCCTTGAGGTCCTCAGCAGTATTAGTTGTTTGGCTTTGGTTGGGAACAGTAGGTGCCAGTCTATCTCAACACTGTGGTGTCCAGGGTCACAGAGACCTGTTGCTGCCTTCATAGACATAATAGATAGCTTGTTGTTGACGTTCCAATCTGTGTAAACAGACATCTGTGTCTCCAGACTAGAACATGCTGACAATAACACCTCCATGGGTAAAGACATTCTCTGTGACTAATTCTGGACGTGTAGTATTTGGGGTGTTATTTTTGGGTTTACAGTGGTCCCTCGTTTATCGCGGGGGATACGTTCTAAAAATAACCCGCAATAAACGAAATCCACGAAGTAAGTTTTAGAATTATTATCCATGTTTTAAGGCAGTAAAACCTGTACAAAACGCGTGTAAAAAGGTGTATAAAAGTGTGTGGTTAGGGGTTTTACGGCCTTAAAACATGTATAATAATTGTAAAACTTACTTCGCGGATTTCGTTTATTGCGGGTTATTTTTAGAACGTATCCCCCGCGATAAACGAGGGACCACTGTACACCTTTTTACACGCATTTTATACAGTACTCCCTTAGCCAAATTAGGACGCAGAACACATTACGCGTTCATACAGTACGCTGTAAAAATAAAGCATGCAAAATTACACTAAAAAAATCCACGAAACAGCGAGTCTGCGAAAAGTGAACCGCGTTATAGCGAGGGACGACTGTACAGTCGATCCACAAGGATGAGTTTGGCAGAATGTGAGACCGACTCAGGCACTTCTGATGAACTTTGAGAGTGTCTCTAATTCTCCTTGGCTCTGTAGCTAATTTAGGCTTAAAGTTATGCAGGATTAAATAAAATCAGTGATGTCACTCTTAATCCTGCATAACTTTAAGCCTTAATATAATGTGAACAGGTGAGTTGTATATAAATTCACCCTCAGTACAGTTGTCATGAACGGGGAAATTAGCTACAGAGACCAAAACTGTTTTTTGTACCAGGCTGTAAACATGTTTATTTCTGCTGTGAAGTTGGACATTTGGACATGGGGACTTATGGAAACTGACTCACTTCTGGACCCAGCCTCAAGTGGACGTTTGAGGAACTGCAGTTTTTGGCTTCACTTCCCAGCACTGGAGGTTGCTGCTTGGTGCTGTCGTCTAGTTTGACACAGTTAGCTGTTCGACGCTCTGCCATAGATACTAATAAACATACAGCTGCTGTTTCACGGAGCAGTGCGTCAATGCAGCCGCCACATTGATCCAACAATTGATTTTTTCCTTATGTGAAGGTCAGAGAGTCATGCTGTACAGACTGGAAGTCCATTTTTTTATGTAAAGACAATTAAAATAAGAATAATTTGTTATATCACATGAATCACTGCTATGCAGGCGACACACAGCTCTATAGTCTCTAAACGTTTGACGGCACACCACCTCTCTAAACCTGAACTGCTGCTCCTCCCAGACAAACCTTCTCTACACCATGACATCAACATCAAATCGACTCCTTACGTCTTCCTGTACCGAGAAACTTATGAGTCATGATCGATGACCAGCTGATCTTCTCTGGTTACGTCGCCTCACTTCACAGCATCAGTGAGATCAGGCCTTACCTGACTCAACAACCCAACTCATGTCATGTCACAAACTGACTCTGAACTCGACTCTCATGTGCGCACAAGTTTGAATATTGATGTTTCCTGAAGGCCGAGAGGCGTACGTGCATATTCACATGAGTGTAATGGTGTCACTGTCACGCTGACACACACTCCTATGAACACACACAGCCTCCCGGCTCTTTGTCTTCCCTCTTCGACCCCCTTCCCCCCTTTTCTCTCTCCATCTATCCCCCCTTTCCTGTTGACAGCACACTCAGCGTGCTGACTCGACTTGAAACGCCGCTCTTTCTTTTTTCCCGCTCTGACTTTGTCCCCCCTTTAGATTAACCGTCCCTCCCTGCTGACTCTGCAACGCTCCGTCTACTTTAAACACACAACCCCAAAAAAGCATCTGACGACGAGGCGCTGGTCGGATGGAGGGAGTTTGAACAGATGCTGACGTCAGGAGGTGAAGTTTGGACGACGACGACTTTCTCCAGTCATTCTGCGATTTCCTGTTTTAATAATAATTACATATGTGGCGCCAAAACACAGCAGCTGTTCGTCCTGCATCTTTTTACATCATGTTCATATGAGACAAAAGGCTTGTCGGATTAATCCTGCATAACTTTCAGCCTTAATATAATGTGAACAGGTGAGTTGTATATAAATTCACCCTCAGTACAGTTGTCATGAACGGGGAAATTAGCTACAGAGACCAAAAGCAACAATCTTCATTAAAAAAAACATGTTAAACAACATAAATCTGACTGAAGGTGAAGAATAGTTTGGTAGATTTAATCTTTTACTGATGATTCACTCTGTCGAAGTTGTTCATAAGTTGTTGAATGAACATAAACTCCCTCTGTGGTTTAAGGTGACCCGAGTGCTTCGACACATACAGAAACAATTTCACTGTGTTCTTGTGATTTTCTGAAGAATTCGACAGATTATTATAAATAACTTCATGTCTGAAGGTCTGAGGTGTCTGAGCTCTTTAATGAGAAGAGAAAAAAAAAGATGGATCAGGCTGAAGCACACTAAGCAAAACACACGTGTGTGTCTTTACAAAAAGGTATTAATGACTTCGTCTCGCAGGCAGACACACAGCGGCGCTCTTTAAAAATGCAGCGTTATTTTCTCAGGACTTGAAGTGACAGTGAAGTGTGAAAGAGAGAGAGGTGTTTCATGAGAAGACGTCTCATCACCGCTGTCTGACGTCGAGCTCGTGTCTGACGAGAATAAACCAGCAGAGCTGTTAAACGTGTGAAGCTCAAACAAAAAGTCAAAGTGACGCTGCAGAGAGCTTCAAAACAAAACTGTAATAAAAGATCTGAAGGACGGGTTGCGCGGCAGACGTTTTGAGGACTTAATAACATTAATGACCAGTGCTGGCGTCCTCTTCGCTCTCTTCTCCTCTGCCATTATGTCCGTAGAGGCTGCTGAGCCCGGTTAAATCACCCAAGCCTTCCCGGTGATCCAAAAACTCCTGTGGTATAAACACTAAAACTCCTCTGGTCACTCGGCTAACAAACTGAGCTAACAGCAGCTACAGTTTACTTCACTGTCCATCAGGAAACTGTAAATCACAGAGTTGAGTCAGAGTCAGTCCCACATTTACTCTTGTCCGGCGGCTTCTTGCTCGCTGACTCTCTCCTTTTCTCTTCTTAGCTTCCTCCGTCAGCGTCCTCTTCACTCTCTTCTCCTCTGCCATTATATCCATAGAGGCTGCTGAACCTGGTTACATTGCCTTCCCTTGCTTTCCCAGCTCCGGTTGTGGCACAAGACCGGCTCTGTTCCCCGTCATCATTCCCTGTAAACCTCCTCTTCTTCTTCTTCTTCTACCCAGTGGTCCAAACCTCCTCACAGTCCGGGCAGCCTGGCTAACAAACTGAGCTAACAGCAGCTACAGTTTACTTCACTGTCCATCATAAACTCTGTAAATCACAGAGAGTTGAGGCGGAGCAGCCGGAGGACATCAGAGGGAAAACCAGAAAACATTTCCTCCATAAAATATGATCCAGTTTCACCAGAATCAGTGAAATAGTTGCTGCTGTGTGACTTAGTGCCGTAAAGCGTTACGTACTTCTCCCGACCCGGAGCCCAAAGTTACATAGTGTGAGAACAGACGTACGAATGACAGAGACACCGTTCACCTGATCACAGGTCAGTGTGGATCAACAGGAAAGTGACATGATGTTGTTTTAAAGCTGTATTTAAAAAATCTATCTTACACCTCCTCTCTCTTCTTTTCCCTGCTGACTCAGTCTGTTTACCTCAGTGAGACAAAAACACAAACACAAGAAAAAAATAAAAATAAAAGCAGCGCACAACATCGGTTCATACCTTCCAATCCCCAACCGGCATCAGCTGTTCACAGCTCTCCTGCCGAGAAAGACAAGCAGAGACAGAAGAAAAAAAAAATGAAAACATGAAAGAGATAAATAGTGTGAACTCACACACACACACACACACACACAAACACACACACACACACATACAGTCAAACACACATAATCCTCACACAGTGTATCCACTGCTGGAGCTGAAGACTTACAGCACGAGTTTGTGCACTGTCGGTCCAAACCACAGACACAGAAAACACAGTTTCCCAGAAGCACCTTAGCAGCTTATCAAGTTCAGCTGTCTCTGAACACACTGAAATGTATGTTACATATTAAACTGCGTGCGTTTGTGTTTAAAGGAGTACTCCAGCATGAAGTCAGGCCTTCATCAGATCCACCCACCACAGTTTTTAACCATAGACTTTATAAAACATGGACGTGGTCTCTGTAATGACACCCACCTGTCAATCAAAGCTAACCCTGCATAACTTTAAGCCTTAATATAATGTGAACAGGTGAGTTGTATATAAATTCACCCTCAGTACAGTTGTCATGAACGGGGAAATTAGCTACAGAGACCAAAACTGTTTTTTGTACCAGGCTGTAAACATGTTTATTTCTGCTGTGAAGTTTTTAACATGGGGACTTATGGAGACTGACTCACTTCTGGAGCCAGCCTCAACAAGAGGAACTGTTGCTTGTTTCTAACGCTATAAAAATGTTCTCACTGTACTGTACATTAGTTTTTAAACTCCCCATGATCTCCTGTCAGGTTAAAATCGCTGGAGCGCTCCTTTAATACACCGCTGTGTCTCAGAGAGGCGGTGAAGATAATTTACTGAAGTGCATGTGGGAGACTGGGAACAAATCAGCAGCGAGAGAGTGAGGGAAGATGGTTTAAAAATACAGGATGAGAGCGAGAGCAACCAGATTCCTCCAGCAGTCAAACAAAGACGAGCTGCCACATTAAAAATAACATTTTTGTCATCAGGGGGAGAATCCCTGCGAGCCGGTCTGACTCGTCGGGCTGCCAAAATAGATGTAAAAGATTGAGAGACGCTGACTGAAGCTGGCGTCAGTAGAAGTGACAGCTGTGCAGGCCAGTGTTTAAACACGGCGGGCGTGGAGGTTTTATCCTCGCAGCGGTGCTCTGCTGTTTGAGGAATCTGGTGTCGACTCTTCATTTAAGACATGTATTGACATAAAACAGGTTTCTCATCCGTCAGTAAATGCTCACTGATCAAGAGCTCGTTTCTACCATGATGTTATAACCTGTGTTATTCCACCACATGTCAGCGAAGAGTTTGTTCCTGCCCTGCTGATCTGTGTGAAGCTTTTAGAGCAGAACATCTGGACAAAAAAAGAAAACTTAAGGACATGCACATGAGGTTAGTCAGAACCGGTGACACAGGATGGTTTCCACACTGCGTCCTTGTTAAACATGCATGTGTGGGAATTTCTGAAGATATTTCTGAAAGAAAACATGACAGGATTAAAGATGGGCACCGTACGACATCGAAAAAAGGAAAAGTGGTGGGTTGAAGTCGGTAGTAAAGAAAGTTATTAGACTGGAAAAGAAAGGACAGGGGTGACACTCCACCTGAAGAGAGAGAAAGATGTCACTAAAAGCAACAGGAGCTGAAGCTGCCCAGCGACGAGAACATGACAAATAATATCGACACCTGAAAGAAATCCAATGAACTGATCTCGCATCTCAGCCGGAAAGGGCAGCGTCAGCTCCTGTGGATTTCATGCATGTGTTTCAGAGGGTTAGTGATGACAGTACGGTGGTCGGACCAGCAGGTGGCACTCTTCTCTTTCTTAAAAGTCCCTCAAAAGTGATGCTGCATGTAGAGATGGGGCAGCTGAGAAGGGGCAGCGGCGTGGAGCTGGATCGTGTACCGAGTCCTGTCCAGGTGGTTCTACGGGGTGTTTGCAGCTGTGGTGTGTTTCTGCCTTGCTGGGTTCAACAATGTAGATTCTGTCCCAGATTTTAGACTTTACTAAAGGTTCTCTCAGCTGAAAAGCACAATTACTGCAGCACTAAATTTAATTCATCAGGTCCGGGAGGATCAGAGGACAGACTTGATTAAGGCTCATCCTAGAGATGCTCGCAACGGAGACGTCCGGAGGGGCGTAAAGTCTGACCAGGGCTAGTATGAAAGCTAGTATAAGATGTATGGAGAACAACTGTGGTCACTATGCAGATTATGATTTAGATTATCAGTTCATATACACCGATCAGCCATAACTTACTGACTCATCTCCTTATCATGGCGCCTGGCAGTAGGTGGGATACATCAGGCAGCAGGTGAATATTTTGTCCTCAGAGTTGATGTTCAGCGTCAGAATTTGAACGACTGACAAGAACCAAATTATAATGACTAGATGCCTGGGTCCAGCCCTTGTGGGGTGTTCCCTGCAGTGGTCAGTACCTATCAAAACTGGGTCCAAGGAAGGCGACAGGATCACGGGCGGCCAAGGCTCGTTAATGCATGTGGGGAGCCAAAGACTGGTCCGTGTGGTCCGATCGAACAGACGAGCTACTGTAGCTCAAACTGCTGAAAAAGTTGGTGCTGGTTCTGATAGAAAGGTCCAGTCAGGGTGTCCATGCTGAACCCTGCTGAAAGCTCCAACAATGGGCTCATGAACATCAGAACTGGACCACAATGCATATTTTCGTCTACATCTCGTGGATGGCCAGGTACGTGTTTGTCGCTTACCTGAGGAACACATGACACCAGGATGCACTATGGGAAGAAAGCGAGCCGGAGGAGGCGGTGAGATGTTTTGGGCGATGTTCTGCTGGGAAACCGTTTGAACTTTGACACGTACCACCTACATAAGCATTGTTGCAGACCATGAGCACCCTGATGGCCTCAACAACAAGTTCAAGGTGTTGACTTGGCCTCTGAATTCCCAAGATCTCCAGCATCTGTAGGATGTGCTGGACAAACAGATCCAAGGAGGCCTACCTCAAAACTTCCAGGACTTCAAGGATTTACTGGTGCCAGATACCACAGCACACCTTCAGAGGTCTATTCGAGTCCATGCCTCGATTGATCAGGGATGTTCTGGCGGTAAAAGTTGGACCTCTTAGGCTGGTGTTCCTGATGTTATGGCTGATCGGTGTATATACATGCATATTATAGATTAAACAGTAAAGTTAGGTGGTTAGTAGCTTTACTATGATGAGCCACAACATTAAAACGTTTCTTACATGTTAATATATGAGTAATACAACTATCAGCTCAAATGATTTAATCCTGAAACTTTAAGCACACTTTAATCTACTGCTTAAAATACCCATGTACATGTATTTACATGACGAGTATAAATAAATAAATGTAATGTATTTTTCTAATATTACAGTAAAAGGATGTACTGTTGATTTTATGTATAAGGTTGGTGGTTTTTACGTGTTTTGAAATATCATGCCAAAGCATGACTATACATGTTTTCCTGTATAATTACCAGTCTCTAATAAAATATGCTACGTTATGCTGTAGAAATTCCATTAAAATGGCATTTATATAAAGGTTTTGACATAAAATGACGGTAAAAAGAAACACAGTAAAAAACTGGCATCTTGTGGTTAGAATTTTACCCTAATAATACTTTTAACTTTTTCTAATATTACATTAATACTGTTGATTTCATGTATAAGGTTGGCATTATATTTTATGTTTTAAAATATCTGTAGATTATATAATGAAAAACTGCCAAACCACGACAGTAAAAGATCGTAAAATATGACATTAAATGTTACTTAACAGTCTCTAATATAAAATGTTACGTTATTCTGTATAAATTCCATTAAAATAGCGTATAAATTAAAGGTTTTTGTGGTAAATGTGATTTTATGAACTTTATTTTTTCTGTGTGATTCATCGTCTACATCATGAATTTTGAAGTGTTCCGGTTTTCCGCTCAGCTGTGTTCGCTGTGTTTTGATTCAGTGTTCTGGCACTGCTTGTTCTGGTGGTTCTGGTAGTTACCGGGAGGACCCCGCTGGTCCGACGGCGGGCCTGGCGGAGCCAGTGCCGTGCGATCACATGCCAGCGGTGAGTGGGGCGGCTTTGGGGAGGGGGTTGGGTAAGTGGCGCGGGGCTGGCGGGGCACGGTAAACCCCCCGATGCCTCCTCTCCTTTATCCTGCTGTGTTGGGAAGACAGAGCAGCAATTATACAGTCAACATAACAATTCATAATCAATCATGCATTTTCTGAGACCTCTGGCCTCGCTGTGCTTCATTTCTATTCCAGCGTCACCAGAAAAGTCAAGCTGAAGATGTGTAGCCATCCTTTAAAGGTTAACTTCAGTATATTCCAACCAGCACTGATTTTCTTGAGTTTTTCTGGAGACAACAAGTTTTAAATTTGGTCCAGTATCAAGGGAGTGCGCTGCAACCGAGAAAGAAACTACAACATCCATGCACCGTCGAAATACATCCATTAAAAGAGTTTTTTTACCTTCAACAGGCTCAGATTTTTATTACAGGTGTCTGTCAACACGACGCTACGGAGAAAGTCTCCTTCTGAAACCTCAGGGGAGGTGAGGTGAGCAAAGTAACCAGCTGCTGAGTGTGGTGGTGTTCCTGTGGAGACCTCATAGACCTGGTCAAGCTAAAAAAGTCTCGAACACATAAATCAATGTAGGATCCTCTCCACAATGTTGTCAGACGCTTAGAAGAACAATCTGAGTCTTTTAGTTGACGTGTTTTGATGGTGCACGATTGTCCACAGGGATTACAGCCTTCCCGTTTGGATGCAGGCTGCAGAGCTCTCACTAAATACTGGACCAGATTCAAAACTTCCCCATTTAGTCACTTTGGCACAAAAAAAAACCTGGGAAATAAAGTTGTGGTTGAAAAATACTTTTATCAGGAATGAAGGAACAGGCCGTGACCTGCTGGATTAGACTGTGCTGCGTTCATGTCACATGGGAAACAAACATCAACGGTGGCTACAGCCACAGATACTTTATCATTATTATTACACTTATTAAAGTCCACGTGAGGTCAAAGTTTTTGTCCCATCTGTCCTCCAGTATCTGGACCAACACTGACACAAAGTCAGCACTCTACTTCCTGAGACTTTAAAGGCCCGTCTTTGTCTTCACGGCCTTTGTCGGCGCTCTGCTACGTTCATTGTCGTATCGCCACCAACTGTCCATCAGCAAAACGACAAGAAACCAGCCGAGCTGTTGACGTCAGCACAAATCAGATTTACAAACTAGAAACTTGTTCCCGTCTGAACTGAACGCAGCATTAGCTCGACATGACTCGCAGTGAGTCAGAGCAGAGTTCTACCAGTGTTTTGTGCCAGGAGGTAATCGCTCAGTAACTGCTCTTAAAGGTCACTAACGCGCTGTTGCACAACAGCAGAGCTCCGCGGCTTTAAATGAGCCGAGAGAGCAGAGAGAGAGGCAGGAGATAAAAGTGTAGCCTTCGACAGAACAATAATACGAGCGTCCCCCCCGTCGACCCGGGCAAACATGTGAGTGGATCGATTCGGCAGCAGGTCGATGGCCTCCATCACTTACAAGCAGCAAGTCATAACGAGCGGGCCTAATGACCTTTTGCCAGATTAGCCGATCAATAGCTGAATTAGTCGTTCTTATTGATGCGCATATAACATATTCAGGCCACTTCTAATAAGCTACTGACCCACTATATCTTTCTCTCCTGACACGCTCGCCAAATGAGTCACGGCCGACATGTTTAGTCAGCGGCTTCACGGCTGAAATAAAGAGGCAGAAGGACGCTCGGCTCGTTTATGGATCGTTCAATATGTTGTTTTCATGTGTAGTCGGTTGGGAAATGCCCACTCTCCATATTTTTTGTGAATGTTTCGAACTATTACTATGACTACACTCTTTACATCGAGATAATTCCCTTTATGTCAGTAGATGGCGCTCTGGCGCTGCTGTGAATCCACTAAGGAGACTGTAGTTACGTGCTCAGGCAGACCGGTGACAGTATAAAGAACGGACACTGCGTGAGTGATGTCGAAGCTGAAGGTGTTGGCCGCCACCACTGTGGCTATCCTGCTACTTCCCTTGCTTGGCCAGCTAATTGCTAAAAATCGGCATAGACGTGGATCGGCAGATCTGAGATGGACCACATGATGCGTAACTTTAACCCTTAAAGTCCAGCTAAAGTCAGAATAAAAGTTCTGAGTTTGTCAGACTAAAGAAGAAAGTGTCATTAACCACCTGGGCCAAATTTAATGATTAAAAATATCGACAAGTTTATGGAATCAGGTGTCAAAATCAGGTAAAAATGAATTCTCTGAGTTCAGAAAATTACATGACTAGCTTTGAAACACTCTGAGTTGAGATGAATTCATCTCTGTCTCTCTGCTCAGGGTGGCCTCAGCGTGTCATCGAGCCACCCTTTAAGGACCGCCCACAAAAATCCTGAAACTGAAAACTGGTGAAAAACTGTTTGAACCACTAACATTTTACTATTTTACAACATATTTAATGTGTTTGAAAGAAATCTCTGAATTGCCTTCACATAGACTTTAATATTATTATATAGAGACCAAAACTGTTTTTTGTACCAGGCTGTAAACATGTTTATTTCTGCTATGAAGTTGGACATTTGAACATGGGGACTTATGGAGACTGAGCTGTAGTTTTTGGCACTTCACTTCACAGTATTACACACATTATGTACACATTTATTAATACTTTGTGCTTCCTGTAGTTTGGGTAACCGTTGCTGCCGGTACAGCATGCTTTTCTAGCTGGTAATGATCTTGCTTCCCACCGTATTAAAAAATCAGCCTTCATCTACTTTTATTTTTCTTTCTTTCCACTCAGGCAGCTTTGTGAGAATAACTCACTTTGAAGCGTCTGTGTGAGCCTTTTTCAGGCATTAATCGAACCTCTTTAAGTCGCTTTCCCATCGAGTAGATCTGGCACGTCGCCACCATTTCTATCATTCCTGCAACAAGTGACTCTCGAAACGTTCAAGAGCTCCCGATTCAGCCACAATCTGTTGCTTAGGTAATGGATAAGTGGCCTTTATGTAACCGCCCACCGCTCACTTTCCCCTCTTTATCCTCCGACACTCTCTCCCAGCTTAAACGAGCCTTCATCTTCTCATGAGCGTCGCTATCAGAGAGTCACGGTTGGATGGAGTTCATTAATTTTCCTCCTCCGCGGGTAAACAAGCACATTTTCTAATTATAAGCCATCGCGGCTAATGAATGCAAACATCTCTGAGACTTCCAGAGCAGTTCCTTCAAAATAAAAGAATAAACCAGGTGGACTGACCATGTCTGAGTCCACTCCTCGCTGCTCCGGCAGCAGGGGCTTCTCCTCCGTGAACTGCTGCTCCTTCATCCCCGCCATCCTGGACAGCAACCTGCAATCAGCATGGCAACACACACACACACACACACACACACACACACACAAGGTTACACTATCATTTCATCATGCATGAGTGTGTGTTTGTGTCTAACCTTAAAAATAACAACATTTCATCAGCACTTGCTCCTGGTGTCTTTACATGACGATGACAGTTCAGTTACAGCTAAATGGGATGGAGCCGTCCTTCATGGAGTAATTTCACAAATCCACGTTGTGAAATTACCGATGGGTTCAGACTGATCAGCTGATTGGATGTTGATTGTACTGAACTGGAATAATCTGAGCGTCTGACATGATGAGAAACTGATTGGAAAATGGAATCAAGATGAGGATTAGTCTCCCTGCAGAGCTGCTCTGATTTATTTGGTTAAAGAAAAACACACAGAGCTACAGGACAGCACACAGTGACGCTCAATGAAAAGTCGATACAAAAACATATGACAGGAAAGCGGTGATGCTTTAGATCAGAAGCTACGAGCCGGCCTTGTTCATATCCGTGTTTAAAATGCAACTATTTCACAGATTTTGGTGAAACTGGATCATATTTTATGGAGAAAACGTAGTGAAAATGCGATTTTACAGTTTCCTGATGGACAGTGAAGTAACCAGCCGCCAGCTGTAGCTGCTGTTAGCTCATGTTAGTTCAGTTTGTTAGCTCAGAGCACCGGGAAGAAGAAAAAGAGGAGGTTTAAAGGCCAGAACAGGAGCTGGACAATAGGTAAGTTAGTATCATGGATCACATTTGGTAAGCTATAAATAGGTAAGTTAGTATCATGGATCACATTTGGTAAGCTATAAAGAACACTGGACTCTATCGCACACTGTCCGTTAGCAAAGCAGATTTGGACCAGAGGCGAAAAACCGGAGCTCAGCAGCCACTACAGACATAATGGCAGAGGAGAAGAGACCGAAGAGGACGCTGACGGAGGAAGCTAAGAAGAGAAAAGGAGAGAGTGAGCGAGCAAGAAGCCGCCGGACAAGAGTAAATGTGGGACTGACTTTTAGTGGTTGGTGAGAGCTTGGTGAAATAAAAGGCTGAAAGACAGACGCCGAGCTGGGCTGACTGCTGCTGGGCTAGTCGGTGATATTAACTGCTGCTGGGTCTTGAGGACTCAGGCTGGGTTCAGGTCTAATTAAATCCTTTTGTGTCACACACACACAGCCATAACACACAGATATATACAAGAACACCAGTAAACACAGACACAAAGATCTGGGTCAGACTGCATCAGTACACCAACACTGGAACGCTACAACACTGCAACACACATTTATTGTTGAGGTACTGTGGGGCTGTTACAGATTTAATTCACCCCATTTAATGTGAAGTTAGACAGATCGATGACTACAAATTATGATTATTCCTCTGAGGCACTTCATGACCTGCGCGTCCTTCGGTATGGTTGCTTTCTCAGTCAGCGCGTTATGAAACAGGGCAGACAAAAGCTCATCTCTACCCAGACTGTCGATTTAAGCAGCTGTCAATCAAAGCGTCCACGCTCTTAATCCTGCATAACTTTAAGCCTTAATATAATGTGAACAGGTGAGTTGTATATAAATTCACCCTCAGTCCAGTTGTCATGAACGGGGAAATTAGCTACAGAGACCAAAACTGTTTTTTGTACCAGGCTGTAAACATGTTTATTTCTGCTGTGAAGTTTCTAACATGGGGACTGATGGAGACTGACCCACTTCTGGAGCCAGCCTCAAGTGGACGTTAGAGGAACTGTCGAGTCTCTGTAAATTTAAATGTTTATTTTGAAAGTAAATTGGCCCAAATTATGAAAACTTTATTTAAGTTGGTGATTGTTGTATTGTATAATCACAATATAACACGACAGGGTGTGCTTTAACGTGCCAATAATGACGTTAAAGCACACCCTCTCATGTAATATTGCTAAATTCATCTCCACTGAACTGAGGCAGTAACATTTCTGGGGCAAATATCTTAAAAACCAGGGCAAATAACAATCCAAAATTATCTCTACGGACACGATTTATTTTCTGCAACACCTTTACAGCGGCATCAACACCTCTCTCCCTTTTCTCTCTGTCCTCTACTGTTCTCTCTCTCTCTGTCTCTGGCAGCCGTTCAACATAATCTGTGTTTTTATCTGACACCCTTGAAAAAGACGAAGCCCAGATGCCACTTTACGGTCACCCTCAGCAACTGACGAAGTGTGTGTTTGTGTGTTTGTGACCCTGCAGTGTCAACGACACTACTTACAAGATCCACCCTCTGAAATTTACATCGCGTCAAATCTAATCTGTGCAAGACGACACACGCACACTTTGACTTTGTGAGTGTGAAGAGAGCTTCTCAGAAAAAGCAGAACAGCGAGCTGAAAGAAGCTGAAACGCTCTGTAGATCTGGTTTTTCATAATTCTGTTGCTGTTTTTTTAATCTTCTGAACTCTTTGACGTGCAACTGAGTGAAAAAGCGAATTTTTCTATCAATGGTAGCATGAAAACTTCAACATCACAGTGGCTGAAATCGGACCAAATACTAGTGGTGGGTGGATTGATCCAAATATCGATAGTATCGATACCAAGTCGGTATCGGATCGATTTCCGCTCTTGTTTGCAATGCTGCGCTTTCAAAGAGGAAGCAGCCAGGTCGCCGGACTCGCCGCTTGTATTATAGTTTCTCAACAGTACTTGTTTGTTTTAATTTTTTGGATAATAAAGGTTTTTCTATTTAATTCTAAACTTTGTCGTAATTCTTTCCTGGGTTTTAACTATTTAATAATAAAAAAGGAAACATCACAAAAACAGTTAAGGTCATGAAAATTATTTGAGATTTAGCAATTCAATGACGCGTCCACCGGTATCGGCGATACGGGCCCGTATTTTTTATTTTTTTAAAGATGATTTTTTTGGCCTTTAATGATAGTACAGCTGAAGATAGACAGGAAGCAGAGACACGCAGTAAATGGCCGTCCGATGCGGGATTCGAACCGGGGCCAGCTGCAGTAAGGACTATAGCCTCCACACACGGGGCGGCCGCTTAACCCACTATGCTACCGACCACCCCGACGGGCCCGTATTTACTTGGTATCGGATCGATACCAAAATATGCAGTATCGCACACCACTACCAAATACTTATTTTTTAAAAATAGAAACAAAGCATCTGTACACGTCAGATAGTTTAATAAGAACATTTAAAATGACGCTCCATGATTAGTCTAAACGTCACTGCTCATCACATTAAAACCAAGATCAGATTTTTTAGCTAAACCTAAAGTAGCTAACTAACGTTAATTAACTGCTGCTAACATTACGTAACACTAACGTAACGTTAGCAGGCAACAGAACCGGGTCCGAGCACAGGTTCTGAGACCAACGGGGAATAACGTGACACCACTGAGGTGATTTACAGACTTTATGATGGAAACATTGATATGTAGTGAACTGCTAACGGCCGTCAAACTGACCCACGTCACGTTAACGTGATTTTACTGTTCAACTTCGATTCTCTTCCGAATAAGTTCGACTAAGCAAAACAATTAAACCAGCACCAGTAACCAGGAGGTCAAACCAAACCAGGTCCAAATATCTAATGAAGCATCTCCAACCGATATACGCTTTTTAAAACAGTTCATCCATCAGCCTTGAAAACAAACGAGCCATTCAATAATAATTTTGTTTTTCTCCTCCTCCACCTCCTCCCTCTCTCTCTCTCTCTCTCCCTCCCATCGTGACCAGTTTATTAAAGGGGTGAGCGTGACCTTTTCCGAGGCCGCTGGAACGAAGCCACGAGGAGTATTAATATGAGAACAGAGAGCAAACAACACCACCTCTCCTCCTCCTGCTCCTCCATCACTTTACGGCTGGCAGTCTGCTGCTGTTTTCCTCCGTCATCATTTTATCACCACTTCACTCGTCTTTTATCTCCTCACAGATATAATAATATTTATTAGTGCGGCTTCACAAAAGCAAAAGTAATGAGGCTAGAAATGACCATCACGGACACGTGATTTTAACGTCACCGCAGCCTTATTTATTTTATTTAAACACTTAATGACAGCTAGTTGAAATCAAGCGGAAACCACTGTGAAATGAAGCCACCGAGGAAGTCGCAGTTCCTCAAACGTCCACTTGAGTCTGGCTCCAGAAGTGAGTCAGTCTCCATAAGTCCCCATGTCCAAATGTCCAACTTCACATCCAGAAATAAACATGTTTACAGCCTGGTACAAAAAACTGTTTTGGTCTCTATTATATTATATT
>NC_040030.1:15053852-15083906 GCF_000972845.2 Larimichthys crocea
TATGGGACCTGGTCAATTTCACTAAAAAGTCTCGGCACCATAAATCTCTGTAGATCCTCTCCAATGTGTCAGACGCTAGAAGAACCTCTGCGTCTTTTTAGTTGACGTATTTTGATGGTGCACGATTGGTTCCACCCAGGGGATTGTACACAGCCGTCCCTTTGGTTATTTCCATATTCTTGGTGCGTCTGCATGGGCCTCTCACAAATACTGGGACCCAGATTCAAAACTTCCCCATTTTAGTCACTTGGCACCAAAAAAACCTGGGAAATAAGTTGTGGTTGAAAAAAACTTTTTATCGGCATGAAGGAACAGGCCTGACTGCTGGATTAGACTGGTGCTGCATTCATGTCAACATGGGAAACAAACATCAACGGTGGCTAGCCACAGATAACTTTATCATTTATTATTACACCTTATTAAAGTCCACATGATGTCCTAAGTTTTTGTCCCATCGGTCCCTCCCCAGTATCTGACCAACACTGACAACAAGGTCAGCACCTTACTTCCGAGACTTTAAAGGCCCGTCTTGTCTTCACGGCCTTGTGTTGGCCTTTTATGAGCGGCCACCAACTGTCCATCAGCAAAAAACGACAAGAAACACCAGCCGAGCTGTGACTTCAGTACAAATCAGATTTAAACTAGAAAACTCGTTTCCCGTCTGAACTGAACGTCAGCATTAGCCTTCGACATTGACCGCCAGTGAGTCAGACTCTAGAGTTGTACCAGTGTTTTGTGCCAGAGGTAATCGCTCAGTAACGCTCTTAAATAAGTCACTAACGGCGGTTGCACAACAGCAGGAGCTCCGCGGCTTTAAATTAGCCGAGAGAGCAGAGAGGAGGCAGGAGATAAAAGTGTAGCCTTCGACCAGAACAATAATACGAGCGTCCCCCCGTCGACCCGGGCAAACATGTGAGTGGATCGATGCGGCAGCGGGTCGATGGCCTCATCACCTTACAGCAGCAAGTCATAACGAGCGGCCTAATGACCTTTTGCCAATTAGCCGATCAATAGCTGGATTAGTCGTTCTTATTGATCGCATAACATTTCAGGCCACTTCTTAATAAGCTACTGACCCACTATATCTTTCTCTCCTGACCCGCTCGCCAAATGAGTCCGGCCGCCATGTTTAGGTCACGCGGCTTCACGGCTGGACAAAAAGAGGCAGGAAGGACGCTCGCTCGTTATGGTCGTTCATATGTTGTTTTCATGTGTAGTCGGTTTGGGGAAATCCACTCTCCATATTTTTGTGAATGTTTCTAACTAGACTACACTCTTTAATCAAGATAATTCCCTTTATGTCAGTAGATGGCGCTCTGGTGCTGCTGTGAATCACTAGGAGACAGTAGCTCGTGCTCAGGCAGACTGTGGACAGTATAAAGAATGGATACTGCGTGAGTGATGTCGAGCTGAAGGTGTTGGCGCCACCACTGTGGCTATCCTGCTACTTCCCTTGCTTGGCCAGCTAATCGCTAAAAATCGGCATAGACGTGGGATCAGTCAGATCTGAGATGGACCACATGATGCGTAACTTTAAGTAAAATAAATGTGTTCTGGTTTGTCAGACTAAAGAAGAAAGTGTCATTAACCACCCGCCAAATTTATGATTAAAAATATCAACAGTTTATAAATCAGGTGTCAAAATCAGGTAAAACCTGATCTCTGAGTTCAGAAAAATTACATGACATGACTTTGAAACACTCTGAGTTGAGATTAATTCATCTCTGTCTCTCTGCTCAGGGTGGCCTCAGCGTGTCATCGAGCCACCTTTTAAGGACCGCCCACAAAATCCTGAAACTAAACTGGTGAAAAACTGTTGAACCACTAACCATTTTACTATTTTACAACATATTTAATGTGTTTTGAAGAAATTCTGAATTGCCTTACACGACTTTAATATTTTTACAGAGACCAAACAGTTTTTTGTACCAGGCTGTAAACCAGTTTATTTCTGCTGTGACAGTGGACATTTGAACATGGGGACTTATGGGACTGACTCACTTCTGGAGCCCGCTCAACGTGGACGTTTCAGGAACGGCAGTTTTTTGGCACTTCACAGTATTACACACATTATGTACCACTATATTAATACTTGTGCTTCCTGTAGTTTGGGTAACCGGTGCTGCCGGTACAGCAGCTTTTCTAGTGGTAATGATCTTGCTTCCCACAGTAATAAAAAATCAGCCTTCATCTACTTTATTTTTCTTTCTTTCCACTCAGGCAGCTTGTGAGAATAACTCACTTTGAACGTCTGTGTGAGCCTTTTTCAGGCATTATCGAGCCTCTTTAAGTCGCTTTCCATCGAGTAGATCTGGCACGTCGCACCCATTTCTATCATTCCTGCAACAGTGACTCTCGAAACGTTCAAGAGCTCCCGATTCGCCACATCTGTTGCTTAGGTAATGGATAAGTGGCCTTTATGTAACCGCCCACCGCTCACTTTCCCCTCTTTATCCTCCGACACTCTCTCCCAGCTTAAACGAGCCTTCATCTTCTCATGAGCGTCGCTATCAGAGAGTCACGGTTGGATGGAGTTCATTAATTTCCTCCTCCGCGGGTAACAAGCACATTTTCTAATTTAAGCCGCTAATGAGTGCAAACATCTCTGAGACTTCCAGGCGGTTCCTTCAAAATAAAAGAATAAACCAGGTGGCTGACCATGTCTGAGTCCACTCCTCGCTGCTCCGGCAGCAGGGGCTTTCCTCCGTGAACTGCTGCTCCTTCATCCCCGCCATCCTGGACAGCAACCTGCATCAGCATGGCCACACACACACACCACACACACACAAAGGTTTACACTATCATTTCATCATGCATGAGTGTGTGTTTGTGTCTAACCTTAAAAATAACAACATTCATCAGCACTTGCTCCTGGTGTCTTTACATGACGATGACAGTTCAGTTACAGCTAAATGGGATGGAGCCGTCCTTCATGGAGTAATTTCACAAATCCACGTTGTGAAATTACCGATGGGTTCAGACTGATCAGCTGATTGGATGTTGATTTACTGAACTGGAATAATCTGAGCGTCTGACATGATGAGAAAACTGATGGAAAATGGAATCAAGATGAGGATTAGTCTCCCTGCAGAGCTGCTCTGATTTATTTGGTTAAGAACAACAACAGCTACAGGACAGCACACAGTGACACTCAATGAAAAGTCGATACAAAAACATATGACAGGAAAGCGGTGATGCTTTGAGATCAGAAGCCCGAGCCGGCCTTGTTCAACCGCGTTTAAAATGCAACTATTTCACTGATTTGGTGAAACTGGATCATATTTTATGGAGAAAAACGTAGGAAAATGCGATTTTACAGAGTTTCCTGATGGACAGTGAAGTAACCTGCCGCCAGCTGTAGCTGCTGTTAGCTCATGTTAGTCAGTTTGTTAGCTCAGGAGCACCGGGAAGAAAGAGAAGAAGAGGAGGTTTTAAATGCCAGAACAGGAGCTGGACAATAGGTAGTTAGTATCATGGATCACGTTAGCTGCTCATTTGGTAAGCTATAAAGAACACTGGACTTCTCGCACACTTACTTCCGTTAAGGCAAAGCAGCCTCTATGGACATAATGGCAGAGGAGAAGAGAGTGAAGAGGACGCTGCGGGGAGACTAAGAAGAGAAAAGGAGAGAGTGAGCGAGCAAGAAGCCGCCGGACAAGAGTAAATGTGGGACTGACTTTTAGTGGTTGGTGAGGCTTGGTGAAATAAAGGCTGAAAGACAGACGCCGAGCTGGGCGCTGACTGCTGCTGGACTAGGCAGGATATCAGCTGCTGCGGGTCTCGAGGACTCGGTGTGGTCAGGTCTAATTAATCCCTTGTGTCACACACACACACACGCCATAACACACAGTATACACAAGAACCCCAGTAAACACAGACACAAAGATCTGGGTCAGACGCATCAGTACACCAACGTGCAACACACATTTATTGTTGAGGTATGTGGGCTGTTACAGATTTGATTCACCCCATTTAATGTGAAGTTAGACGGATCGATGACTGCAGATTACTACAAATTATGATTATTCCTCTGAGGCACCTTCGGTATGGTTGCTTTCTCAGTCAGCACGTGATGAAACAGGGCAGACAAAGCTCATCTCTACCCAGACTGTTGATTTAATCAGCTGCAATCAGAGCGTCCACGCTCTTAATCCTGCATAACTTTAAGCCTTAATATAATGTGAACAGGTGAGTTGTATATAAATTCACCCTCAGTACAGTTGTCTGAACGGGGAAATTAGCTACAGAGACCAAAACTGTTTTTTGTACCAGGCTGTAAACATGTTTATTTCTGCTGTGAAGTTTTAAACATGGGGACTTATGGAGACTGACTCACTTCTGGGCCAGCCTCAAGTGGACGTTTGGGACTGTCGAGTCTCTGTAAATTTAAATGTTTATTTTGAAAGTAAATTGCCCCAAAATATGAAAACTTTATTAAGTTGGTAATTGTTGTATTGTATAATCCACATATTACAGAGAGGGTGTGCTTTAACGTGCCAATAATGACGTTAAAGCACACCCTCTCATGTAATATTGCTTAATTCATCTCCACTGAACTGAGGCAGTAACTTTCTGGGGCAAATATCTTAAAACCAGGGCAAATAACAATCCAAAATTATCTCTATGGACACGATTATTTTCTGAACACCTTTACAGCGGCATCAAACACCTCTCTCCCTTTCTCTCTCTGTCCTCTACTGTTCTCTCTCTCTCTGCTCTCTGGCAGCCGTTCAACATAATCTGTGTTTTTATCTGACACCCTTGAAAAAGACGAAGCCCAGATGGCACTTTACGTCACCTCAGCAACTGACGAAGTGTGTGTTTGTGTGTTTGTGACCCTGCGTGTCAACGACACTACTTACAAGATCCACCCTCTGAAATTTACATCGCGTCAAATCTAATCTGTGCAAGAAGACCACCGCACACTTTGACTTTGTGAGTGTGAAGAGAGCTTCTCCGAAAAAGCAGAACACGAGCTGAAAGAAGCTGAAACGCTCTGTAGATCTGGTTTTTATAATTCTGCTGCTGTTTTTTAATCTTCTATTCAATGGTAGCATGAAAACTTCACACACCGTGGCTGAAATCGGACCAAATACTAGTGTGGGCGGATTGATCCAAATATCGATATATGATACCACGGTATCGGATCGATTTCCCTCTTGTTTGCAATGCTGCGCTTTCAAAGAGGAAGCAGCCAGGTCGCCGCTTGTATTATAGTTTTCAGTACTTGTTTGTTTTATTTTTTGGATAATAAAGCATTTTCTATTTAATTCTAAACTTTGTCCTAATCTGTCCTGGGTTTTAACTTTTAATAATAAAAAGGAACATCACAAAAACATTAAGGTCATAAAATTATTGAGATTTAGCATTCAATGCGCGTCCACCTTATTATTGAGTATCGGTATCGCGATACGGGCCTGTATTTTTTAGTTTATATTTTTTTGCCTTTATGATAGGACAGCTGAAGATAGACAGGAAGCAGAGACACCAGAATTCCGTCCGATGCGGGATTCGAACCGGGGCCAGCTGCAGTGGACTATAGCCTCCACACACGGGGCCCGCTTACCCCCTACGCTACCGACCCCGACGGGCCCGTATTTACTTTGTATCGGATCGTACCAAAACAGTATGCACACCACTACCAATACTTATTTTTAAAAATAGAAACAAAGCATCTGTACCGTCAAATAGTTTATAAGAACATTTAAAATGAGCTCCATGATTAGTTTGTAGTGTTTCCCAAACGTCACTGCTCATCACATAAAACCAAGATCAGATCTCATGTGACTACTACTTTTTTTTTTTTTTTAGCTAAAGCTAAAATAGCTAACTAACACTACTTAACTGCAGGCGGGCAACAGAACCGGGTCCGAGCACAGGTTCTGAGACCAACAGGGAATAAAGTTACACCACCGAGGTGATTTACAGACTTTATGATGGAAACATTGATAAGAGTGAACTGCTAACGGCCGTCAAACTGACTCAGTCACGTTAACGTGATTTACTGTTCAACTTCGATTCTCTTCTCAATAAGTTCAACTAAGCAAAACAACAATTAAACCAGCACCAGTAACCAGGGAGTCAAACCAAACCAGGTCCAAATATCTAAGAAGCATCTCCAACCGATATACCTTTTTAAACAGTTCATCCTCAGCCTTGAAAAACAAACGAGCCATTCATAATAATTTGTTTTCCTCCCCACCCCTCTCCTCCCTCTCCTCTCTCTCTCTCCCTCCCATCGTGACCAGTTTATTAAAGGGGTGAGCTGACCTTTTCCGAGGCCGCTGGAACGAAGCCACGAGGAGTATTAATATGAGAACAGAAGCAAACAACACCACCTCTCCTCCTCCTGCTCCTCCATCACTTTACGGCTGGCAGTCTGCTGCTGTTTTCCTCCGTCATCATTTTCCTTGTTTATCACCACTTCACTCGTCTTTTATCTCCTCACAGATTATATATTTATTAGTGCGGCTTCACAAGGCCATACACGCAAAAGTAATTAGGCTAGAAATGACCATCACGGACACGTGATTTAACGTCACCCAGCCTTTTTTTAACACTTAACGCATGACAGCTAGTTGAAATCAAGCGGAAAACCTGTGAACGTGAAGAAGCCACCGAGGAAAGCGCCGTTCCTCTAACGTCCACTTGAGGCTGGCTCCAGAAGTGAGTCAGTCTCCCTAGTCCCCCATGTCCAAATGTCAACTTCCCACCAGAAATAAACATGTTTACAGCCTGTTTCTTGGTCTCATATTTATATATTATATATATTTAAATATTGATTAGCGCAGATTTAAAGTTAAAGGAACAATATGTAACTTTGCTTGAAACAGTGACATCTAGTGGTTAAAAACTAAAATATCGGAGAGCGACTCCAGACTTCAAGCTCATGCAGGTTGCCAGATTGAAGACAATGAACGAGCGCAACGCGATTTATTTCATGAAGCAGAGAAATAAAACGACTTTTTCTCATTGTTACGTCCAGCATAGTAATCTCAACTTTATAACTCGGTAGAAGAAACATCGTACGCGACACTTTTGGCAACTTTTAAGAAACGTCTCCGTGACCTGGCCAGTCCTCCCTACACACTCGACAGTTCACTTCCCCAAGAAAGCAGCCTCCGTCTCTGGCAGTAAGAGCCGAGTAGGTCCCAGCTGTTCACTGCTAATGAGTATGTGACGTGATTTAGATATCTGGAGTGACTTTGGAAACTTTTCAAGGGAAATGATTTGTGAAGTTATATGTGTGGAAAAGTTTCCACTACCTGGCCAGTCCTCCAGCTTCCTTGCACCGTCTTTGTCAGTTCCCATGATGCATTGTGGGGTCAGGATCCAGTGTTTTGATTGAATTATTGAACCGGCGCTCTGCCGAGTTCATCTGGGCTTCAAGCTGTCTTTATCTTTCAAATATAACTCCAATATTTACCGCGTTTTACCGCGTTTCTGCTCATGGAGCTTTTGAGGTCGTGTTGAATCTAACGTTGACTTTATTCGTTAGCTATATCTGGCAACCCGGAGCATCGACGTGACAAAACACAAACATAGAGTTAAAACATTTAAACAGTACATAAAGTATCAGGATAACTGTGTTTCCGTTAAGTCAGCTGCTCTCGCTCGTCGAACTCGCTCTATCTCTGTTTTCCGAATCCGTCACCACTGTTTGACATCTCTACACTCTCTACATTCTTCCTCCTCTGTCTTCCAGCATCTCGTCCCTTCTTTTCCAGCACCAGTCTCTTCCCTCATCCCTCTCTTTCTCACCATCTCTATTCACTCTGACATCCTTATATAAGACAAGCCCGGTTGTGAAATCAATTACCGTTGCACTACGCCAGCTATATTTGGCTTCATGACGCCACTGCTGCCGGTGGAAAGATACCAGCGCTGTCCTCCTCTGATTTATTGCTCCATGATGTTGTTGTGTGCAACTATGTTGATTCTTTAGTAAGAGATGTGAGTGTGTGTCTCCTGTTAGTGAATCTACGGTGTGTGTTCATGTTACATAAAGATTGTTGATCGTGTGGTCAGTGTACACTCGATGAACTCTTTGGTCCTGATTAAAATATCTTGAGCAGATTTCTGTAAATTTGCTGTCGGTTTGGTGGTTCCTATGGCAGAAGATTTGATTATTTTCAGGCAATTACAGACATTGTATGTATATTATATCACACTGAACCTTTAAAGGCCAAGGTATGGTCTGAAAGATCCAGTTTGCACGATATGTTGACACCAAGGAGCAACCTCCATGCCAAAAACTGCAGGTCCTCAAACATCTTGAGGCTGGCTCCAGAAGTGAGTCAGTCTCCATAAGTCTCCATGTTAGACAGCAGAAATAAACATGTTTACAGCCTGGTACAAAAAACAGTTTTGGTCTCTGTAGCTAATTTCCCCGTTCATGACAACTGTACTGAGGGTGAATTTATATACAACTCACCTGTTCACATTATATTAAAGTTATGGCTGTTTAAAACCTGGACGTAGCTGCTGTGACGTCACCCACAGGTTTCTGAAGAGCTGGACGTTCGAGGAACTGCAGTGTTTGTTGGCTTCACTTCAGAGTTACAGAGGTCGCCATATCTTTGCCTATTTTTGGACTCAGTCCCCACAATGACTCTTCACAAACCTACGACTGACGTCACGGTCTATGTTTTTTATGCATTCTATGGTTGACATTCTCATTTTTCGGTACATTTTGTTCCTTAAACTCTCGTGGCTCCTGTAAGCTTTAACACATCGAGGATTCTTTACGTTCCACGTCACCTCCTCCATCCCACTTGTGGACGATAACTGAACCGTGCCGCCTCGCCTGCCCGGTAAAGCCGTTGAGTTGAACGATGAGGAATGCGGCCATCGCCAGTCCAATCTCTATCCACAGTGGAGAGAGGGACTTACTTCAAAGCCTCTCTCTTCATCCCTCAAACCAACTGTGGCCAGGCTGCCAAAGTGTCAGCGGGTGAGGAGTTATTTACAGCCCTGCTTTCTGTCCTCTCTTTCAGGAAGGAACACCGCCAAAATAAAGCAAAAAAAAAGAGTGTTTTCTCTCAGAGAAAGTGTTTTCCATTTTATTTTTCAAGTTAAGGAGAAAACAGCTTTGTTTGTTGAGGAGGACAAAATGGACCCGGCCTCTTTTCTTTTCTCTCCCTCCTTAGGTCGTTTTTAGTTCTGGCCGACAGAGTTTCTATGACAACCAAACCAAGTCCCATCAGTTCTGGTTCACCTTCTCCTCACTACTGTTTATTTTCTCACCATCTTATAAGACTAACTTGTCCAAGGATTACACATCTTCTACGCCGCATCTTATTTCACACTGAGTTATTAAAAACAGAGCTGACACCGTCGTATGAACACTGTCGAGGTGCTTTTAAATCACACGCCGTCCTCCTTTTGTTCTCCATTCACGAGTACGTCTTGCCAACTCCAACGCCTACTGTAGCAACCTTTTCTCTTTGTCTCGTCCTCCCACAGTTCGTCAAAGGTTATGGGACTCCGTTAGCATTGTCTTGTGATTAATACCGTGATCTTCTGAGCCGTTGAAGATGAAGGCGGACCGCATTAAAGGTGCGCACATGCAGAGCTTTACAGTGACGGATGATCTCCACCTCACGCTGCTCAAAGCAGTTATCAGAGTACGTTCAAATCCCACCAAGCATCTCCAGGCCCAACCATAACTTTATGAACACCTGACTAATATTGTGTAGGTCCAACTTTTGCCACCCAAAACAGCCCTGACCTGTCAAGGCATCGCCACTAGACCTCTGAAGATGTCAGTCACTGACAGTATAAAGAATGGACGGTGTATCCGTGACACCCACAGGTTTCTTGAAGAGCCGTTGTGAACCTCAGTGTGGTGGCTCTTGGCTAATCTAAAAAATCAGCAAAGACGCGTATCGTCTGAATGACGCCTGGTTGCTCAAACAACCCATCTTTAACAGCACCTAGCTGTCAATCAAAGCGTCCACGCTCTTAATCCTGCATAACTTTAAGCCTTAATATAATGTGAACAGGTGAGTTGTATATAAATTCACCCTCAGTACAGTTGTCATGAACGGGGAAATTAGCTACAGAGACCAAAACAGTTTTTTTGTACCAGGCTGTAAACATGTTTATTTCTGCTGTGAAGTTTTGAACATGGGGACTTATGGAGGCTGACTCACTTCTGGAGCCAGCCTCAAGTGGACGTTAGAGGAACTGCAGTTTTTGGCACTTCTGCATTGGCTTCAGTTCCACAGTTTAATATGATTACAAACTACAGCCTCAGTAGAAAACATAAGAGTTACTTATCACCTCTCTTGACAGCGTCAACAAAAACTGTTAAAGTCAGGGCAGAAACCTCAGCGTCAATTCGTCTCTACTCTTTAATGTTCGGCTGGCGGAGCCGGTGTTTTAACTCCAGTGACAGTGGAGCACTTTAAGGGGGATGCAGGGACAGTAAAGAGGCTGAGGGAGAAGCTTCCTGTCACACGGGAAATCAATTGCACAGCCAAGCGGATGGGAAAGCATCTGATCTAATGTACAATTCACCGAATCGATACCTGGAAACTGGGACAGCAAAAAGAGACAGAGGCAGAGAGAGAGACGGACGGGGAGGACGAATAAGACGAGAAAACAGGACAGAGATGGTGAGGTGTCTGCACATAGATGCATAGTCACATACTAATGCTGATGCTGTTATAGACATGTGGTTTATTTGAAGATATTTGTTTAGTCATGGGATGTTACCTTGACCATTCCTAGGTCAGAGGTTATTAGGACAGGGGAGCCAGAGGGCTGCCAGGTCGGAGCCACTGCTAGATGTTTAGTTAGAACAAAGACTTTTTTAGATGGATTGATAAGGAGTCAGGTCATAGGTATGGTTTGGGGGCTTAAACTACCTATACAAGGGCTTGTCCTGCATAGAGAGTCTCTCATCATTCGGCCAGGAGCTCTCCAAGTAACGTTTTACTTGTTACGATACTGAACTTGTTGTAATAAACTTGTTATACAACTAAGACAGTGTCCGCAGAGTTTCTCTTCAAACATCTTCAACTGCATCACCACCGAATATACTACAATGGTATTTTAGAGTTTGTAATTTCCTGATAAACCATAAAAAGTGCTGCCAACTGTAGCTGCTGTTAGCTCATGTTAGCCCGGACTGTGAATGTTAGTGTTGTTACCACAGGCTTTTGGACCAGGAGGTTTTTGTTTTTAGAAGAAGTTTTCACGCCCAGGGTGGGGATCAGAGCCAGTGTCGTGCCAGAACCTGAGCTGGGTAAGCAGGCAATGTAACGTTGGAGAAGAAAGGACCGAAAAGGAGAGACTGAGCGAGCAAGACACCGCTGGCACAAGAGTCTTTAGGTCAGTCGTGTAGCTAACCGTACCGACACAGCTCTGAGATGCCAGAAACCAAACCTGGCAAGAAAACCACCTCGGGTCAGACTGACCACTGCTGGTTTCAGAGGTTGTGTTCGGTCACTGGAAGCGCTAGCTGTGACTGAAATAAAAGCACTGAAGCTGAAATGTCTGAGTCACACTGACTGGACTTTTATTTGCTCAACATACCAGGAAATCTGCTCAGTCAACGTTTCAGACATGTCGAGTAAAAACTGCTGAACCTCCTCCCAACACTTTTCCTCCACCAGCTCTGTCGGGCTACAAGGTTAGCAACTCTGCTCAAGTGAATTAATGAGACATATGGCTTCCACACTTCAAAGAGGATAACAGGCCTCTAAAGGGTATATGGATGCTCCCTCTCTCCTCCACCTCCTCCTCTTTAGTGAAATCATGCACCACTACCTAGACGTTTGTGCCGGATGATGAAGAGCCAGAGAAGATGGAGCCACTGCTGAAGTACAAGCAACAAGGACAAAAAAAAGTCAGAGACTTCCACGGATACTTCAGCTAGAAAATGAGAAAACTCGACTTCAGCAACTGTAACAAGTGTTTGTGTGGAAAACGACTGTCCAGGCCAACATTCATGGTGCCCAGAAGATGAATTCTAACTTTGGTGATCCACCTACTCCACATTTAAGAGTCGGACACTTTGATTGACAGGTAGGTGGCGTTACGGGCGGTTTATTTGACCACCCAGGCGTCATCTGACCCGTCTCAAGTTCGCCGATGATCCTCGTCTTTGCCGATTTTTTGATTAGCCAAGAGGCAAGAAGTGGCAGGACGGCCAAGATTGCGACGGCCAGCGCTACAGGTTTCGAGCTTCACAACAGTGCCTCAGAGAATAATGGGTGACGTCACCTTTACTTTGTCCGTTGTCCATGCTGTCAGTAATCTGAACACATTCATGTCCCATCAATGCATGTTACCAACTTCTTTCTCTGAGTTTCTTTGCGTTCTCGTCTTGCACGTTCTCGCAAATCGTGGCTAGAGGCAGAGATCGGGGATTGGTCGAGCTGTGGTCCTGATGACGTATAGTTATAGTTAGTATGTTTCTCTAAACTCAGCCGGTTTCTGCAGATGTCCGTCCACCACGGTCCGGGTTCTGCTCGAGGTTGCTGCCTCTTAAAGAAAGTTTTTCCTTGCCACTGTCTCCAAGTGTTTGTTCGTGGTGGGAACACTCTTCTTCTTCAGAGTGTGAATGTAGCTGTGACACATGCGAGAAAACACCAAAAGACTCTTATCTGTAGTCAGTGCCACTGTAGAGACATGGCAGTGGGACATAGCGCTGTGATTTTCTGGCTGGCTAGTGAGCCTGTAACGGACATTTGTGTTGAGATCAACAGGGAAATGAAAGTCTCTTTTCTACAGCAGTGTGACTGACATCCAGCAAGCGACCTCCCTGTAGGGGCTGCCAGTCTGGAGGAAGGGAACAACAATGTGAGCTGCCCAGGCTGAGTCACTCTCTTCCTGGGCCTTTATACATCGTAGAGCTGGTTGTAGCAAACTGTCTCTGATTGTAACTAGACTAACATTAACATTAGATCAACAAAACTTGATCTTGTCCAACGCTTCAACCTCAGCCAAAGGTGAACATTATACCTGCATGTTAACACTGTGAGTGTGACGGATCACTGAAGAACAGAACTCCAGGCACGACTGTCAGAGTTTCACTTTTGTTACAACACACCGGCTGGAAATGGACTTTTACCGTTCTGAAATCAATACGACTCTTGTCTGCTGCAGCTCTGCTCGAAGTCGTCTTCACTGAGCTTTAGTTCGTTTTGATTTCACGCCAGTGTTCTTTGAGTTCAGGCCATAAAACTGTGAAACAAAGCAGAAAACAACACAGGAAACTCTGCGAGCTTCGTTCAGCAGATTTTAGCCTTTGCTCTGCTTCTGCTCAAACTGTACGCTTGATACATGGTTCGCTGTTTGCACAGATTTCCTGCACCGACTATTTAACTGGATCGTATTTTATGGAGAAAATGTTTCCCACCGGGAAGAAGAAGAAGAAGAGGTTTACAGGGAATGCTGATGGGGAGTGGAGCCAGTTTTGTGCCAGAACAGGAGCTGGACAATACATAAGACAGTAACATGCTCATTTGGTAAGATAAAAATAACGTATCCACTCATAGTGAACGTGCACAGCTGTCCAGATTTACCACAGTGGTACACTGACAGACAGCAGTGATATAACAGTAGCAGTGCAGCACACCGGCCTCCTGTCAGTGTACTAGAGGAGAACACGATGTCACCTTCACGACTCGGGAGCTGGTCAGCATTACACCTGAGATTTCGCCGGTCGGGCAGACGTATCTCGAGCACACAGAAGCAGCCAAGAGAAAAAAGAGAAGGGCTGTGCAAGCAACAATATATCTGAGTGCAGGAGCAGAAGCTGAGCAAATCTGAGGGTAAGCAGGAGCTATTTGAGGGTGAGGGCAGGGTTTAGAGGGATTACTAAATATGACATCAGTGACTCATGCTCCCAAACTGACAATACTGACAATTCTCTCTATATCTGCCAGCATCATGTACATTATATCACCAGTGGACAGCTGTCTGAACCAGTGTTTCTCAAACCTGCCACCTAAGAATATATTCAGCTCTTCGAGTACCACCAGTATTACAGATGTTAAAATGCATTAGGCTTAGTTTCTCCCTAATAGGTTTACTCCTATCTCATATTTATTGACTATTGACTGCTATCGATTGACTATTGTTGTTGAGTCTTGAACAAAACCAGTTCAAGAACCAGATCTGAACTCGTTTGGAGCCATTTGGAGTCACGATTGCAGCATTTTGTTTTGTTTTTTCTTTACCTTGACTTACGATCTTACCGTCACATTTTCGCTTGTAACTAATCGAAGTGTTTCCTTGCCACTGTCGCCAAGTGTTTGCTCATGGTGGTAACTCTTAGGTCAAGGTTAAGAGCATGGAAAGAATCATAGGATAACATTTGTTATGATTTGGTGCTATATAAATAAAATTGAATTGAACTGTCATTCTTGTTGCGGTCCTGTTGACTTGACGTCTCTGGTGTTATTGAACTAAGTGGATGCGACCCCTGAAGCAGCGTCCTCCAGTCGAGCAGAGCTGTTCGAGACGTTAATCCTGACTGACGTGCTCTGACATTCACTCCCACACATCATCCCACCCGCCGCCATCATCCGACATGGTCCGACATCGGTCCGCGTGTGCACAAACACGCCTGCTGACATGCATGTTCTCGCACACCTTTAAGCAAAACAGAAGTGCTGTAATCAGGAATCACAGCTAAGAACTCGTCTCTCTCTCTCTCTCTCCGCCATCTGAAATGAAACTTTGAATTATTTATAGCTGATGAATGTCTAGAGGAGTCTTCTGTGGATGAGAAGCTACCCAGAGCACGGATATCAGTGTCGGAGTGGAGGATTAAATATTAAGTATCAGCTATCAGCTCCAGACTGAAACCCTCACCGGCACTTTCTCTTCTGGCACGAAAATCTTGCTGGTCAGCTCTGTCGTTAGATGAAAGCTTTGTGTCTGGATACAAACGATATCCAAAAAGTGGGTTTTAAAGATAAGCAGCCTCATATTTGGATTGTATTCTTGCTTTTATGGCATTCACAGCAAGCTGATTCAGGCGAAACAAAAGATTATGGCATTCACAGCAAGCTGATTCAGGCGAAACAAAAGAAAAATGAGGGCACAGAGAGCATCCTGTCACACAATGTTGTGCTCACAGCTTTATTTTTGCTCTCGGTGGTGGCATCACAGCCCTTAAGGGTCTGAGTTTCTGCTGAGAGCTGGACTTATTACAGCAGCCGCCGCCGTGCAGAGGACGGGGCGCCGAGCCCTCTGTAATCTCCAGCCTAATTCGGTCATTTAACTCAGAGTATCGGCAGGTTTCTAAAGGACAAATTTAAGAGCCCTTTAATGCTACCTGAAATTCAATTTGGGAGCAATTTAAAATCCCTAAAAGAGACGTGATACAGATTTCTGACTGAATAGTGAAAAAATGGCAGATACATAAAAGAAAATTAGTGAAGACACAAAGAGCACAATGTTCTGAAAGTCCTTCATTTTAAAGACATGAAGGTCAGTCCAGAACTTTAAACGTGTACTCTCTGATGAAGCTGGCTCCCATGAGGACCGCCCCAGGGATGGAAGACCAAGTTCATTACAGTTAAATAAATGCTTCACAGAGTTGACAAGTGACAGACACACCAGAATTTAATCCCTATGTCTTGGGAGAGAGAAACTTAGGAGTCACGATCAATGACCAACGCCTCGGTCACCCGGTCACGCCATTTCGCACTTTCCAACATCAGAAAAATCAGCCTTACCTGACTCAACATGCTACCAATCTCCTGATCCAGGCTGTGGTCATCTCTAGATTACTGTACCGCCCTCCTGACGGGCCTCCCAGCCTGCACAGTGAAACCCTTTCAGATGATCCAGAACGTGGCGGTCCGCCTGGTCTTCAATCAACCCAAAAGGTCACGTTATCCGCTGCTCATCGAGCACCACGGTCTACCTGTAGCAGCCCACATTAAATTCAGATCCCTAACGCTGACTACAAAGTAGTCTCGGTTCTTGAACGTCCTCATACAATCAAACAACAATAAAGGACAATCCAAACTTTTCTCGTCTGTTGTTCCCCGTTGGTGGAAAGTCCTACCAGTTCCTACCAGACCAGGGGCGTCCCTCCTGAAGACCTCCAGCTTTTCAGAGAGGACCTCCTCTCCTCCACTACCAACAACTGGACTAGATAAATCTATCCCCGTCTACAACTGGACCTCAAGTCTATGTGAGTAGGACTTGGATAAAATCATCAGTGTCAGAATTACTACAAAGAATCCACGACTGAGGGAGACCAACAAGAACTGCTCGGGCCAAGATCCACAAAGAATAAACATTAGACTAGTCAAGATCCATAAGACTCTGTGTGTTCAGTCAGCAGAGATAAAGTGCACAGGAGTCCAAGATGTCATACGCTGAAAGGTTTATTGAAGCTCGGCCAAGGAGGATGGAGGATTTATCAATGCACTTGTCCTGACATGAGGAAGAAGCCGTCCTCTCTGGATCGTCTGTGGTCCGACATTGTTATCTGACTCTGTAGAGGCGTCTACATTATGTACCTATCTGTTGTGGAGAAGAAGTCCGTCAGAAGTCATTACAGGGACCTCAGGATTTATGAGGACCCTGTGTTACCCCGATACGTGGCGCGCCAGAATAGAAAACCAATGAACCAAACTGATGAGAACACAGAGAAGGTGAACGGATCTACATGTGTGGTTCCCACGCTGAAGCATGGAAGAGGAGGTGTGATGGCATGGGGAGCTTTTCTGGTGATAGTTCAAGACATATTTAACCAGCATGGCTACCAAAGTATTCTTCTTGAACACGCCGCCCCATCTGGTTTGAGCTTATTGGGACTATCGTTTGTTTTTCAACAGGACAATGACCCCATGAACACATCTTCGGACTCTGTAAGGACTATATGACCAAGAAGGAGACTGATGGAGAGGTTTAGGTTGAGTTGTTAGCTGTATCTCTGGTGGTATAAGATATTAGTGTACTATAAAAGTGGAAACTTTGCCTATTAGGGAAACTAGTGAACTACTCTTACTTCGATGTCTAATCTAAAATGTATTCCCGGCTTCAAATGTGTTGGTTGGATGAAGAGCTGCTGCTACCTGGAGGTGAGGGCAGTGATCAAAGTGAGGCCCACTCATGCATCTATTTACTTGCCTTATTAATTCCACCTTAATCGTACCACGCACAGGATGCCAGCGGTACTCAGGTGGGGTAATTTTTTATCCAGGACAGGTTGAGCAGTTGTAATTATCACCTGCCTCCACACACATAGTTGGGGATGAGTTCACAGCTGGGACTTTGCTGAGACAACATTTATAGCATCTATATGTATCATGTAAATTCTAGTAACATCACATGAGCCATAGTGTGAAAATACAAATCTAGAGCAGCAGTCCGAGCAGGAATGTTGGTGTTTTAATATTAAAGCTTTGCAAACAGCCAATCTACTTTTATTTGTTTGTCAAATCAGCGTCTGAAGACACCGAGAGGTCAATCAGGACCGGATCCTTGTTTTTTTTGTTTTTTTAGGTCTATCCAAGCAGCAACTTCCATGGCTAAGAGCTAAAACCTGCAGTTCTTCAAACATCCACTTGAGTCTGGCTCCAGAAGTGAGTCAGTGTCCATAAGTCCCCATGTTAAAATGTCCAACATGTTTACAGCCTGTTGACATGGAAGCCCATGTCGACTGTTTGACATGGGCCTCCATGGCCAACCGGTACCATACAATATCCGACTTTCCAGCTTTAGAGCAACAGTTTGGAGAAGGCCCTTTTCTGTTTCAACATGTGTATCCCACTTTGTTGTTGGAGGACGGAGCCCTGATCTCAACCCTGTGACAGTAGCCTACTGAGGTGGTAAATCATCTCGGTAGGGCAACGTTATTCCCTGTTCCCTATGGGTTGTGCTTGAACTCCGCCTGGTTCTGTCGCCTGCTAATGGTGGATCAGCTATCTGTCCTTGAGGAAACTCTGTAAATCACAGAGAGTTGAAGCTGAGCGGCCTGAGAGGACCTCAGAGAGAAAAGCAGCAGATATACTGTGTATGAAATCTGATCCAGTTTCACCAAAATCACTGAATAGGCCATAGATGACTGTAGCAGCCCTACACATAGACTGTATCTGCATGGAGATGAAAGGTTCACCTATCAGCCACACCTTAGTCCACGACGACATCCACACACTATGACTAGTTTTTATTTGGCTCAAGCTGAATGGCACAGTTGGAAACGGTCCAGGCGGCCGCACTGAAAAACGCCACCGAATGTCCATTCTAGTGTTTGTGCTTCTATGGTCTGCTCACAGGGCTGCAGGGTTGGACGCCAGCAGGACAGACGGACGGACAGTGTGTGGGCACCAGCAGTATATGGAGGGAAGAGGCGAGTGATCGCCAGAATCCTTCCTGAACCAAACGGAGAACCAGATGTCGAGGAGCAAAGCTCAGTGGAGCGAGCCGAGGGGATGAATGATTTCATAACCCCAACAACAGTGAACGTGTAGGGAATCATGTAGCAGGATGGAGACCTTATCATTCACCAGAAAGGATTTTATAATGAAAAGACATAATGTATCATTTTTGTATCTAATGGTGAAGATGTGCAACCAACTGAATACCCTTCACAATGCTTTTAAAGCAACACTGTTGATGCTACACTGACTTTTGTACGTCTAAAACACACCACCAACTATTTCACTGATTTTGGTGAAACTGGATCATATTTTATGGAGAATATGTGAGGAACGCTGACGGGGAGCAGAGCCAGTGTCGTGCCAGAACCGGAGCTACACATTAAAATGCTACTATGCCACACAATAGCACTGGGGGAGTGTTATTGTTTGTGCCACAGGTGTTTTTTGACCACCGGGAAGAAGAAGAGGAGGTTTACAGGCCGGAGCCGGCGTCGTGCCGCTGTATTGAAGGGGTATGACTATAAACAGACCATTTGCAGTTGCTGAGAACTGCACAGGCGTCACACGGAAAAAATACTTTCTAGTGAAGTTGCATGCAGCCACATCTGTTTAGAGAAACTGTGTCACCGTCACTCTGGATAATCTGCAGACATTATCGTGAACAGATTTCCTATGAAAACTATTAACAGCAAGGTCTGTGGATTATCCAGAGTGATGGGGACACTTTATTTGGAAATACGTGACCCCGTTGAATGCTGCAACTTCACTTTTTTTTAACGCCATGGACACCACAAATGCAATTCCTCTCACCTCCATTGTGTTGTGGAGGACGCAGATATCTGAAAACCTCTGCGTATAAAACCAGAATACGCTCGAAGCTATCGTCCTCTTGTTGTTGCTTCCTCAGTAACAGCTGAGGGGAATTTACAGAGGTGATATATAAACACACATTTTGTTTTTAGCTCGACAGATTATGATTCTACGGAAGCCCTAAGTGGTCAGACAGAGTTTTCTCGTGATAAGGAGTTTGTTTATGTCATTATAACATTAACTTCTCGAGATGTCGAAGCTTTGGTTTCTCGAGATAACGACATAATTAATTCGAGATCTGGTGAAAACAAAAGGATAGTCTGGTATATTAAACGTCCAAGTGTGTAGAATTTAGTGGTGAAGTTCCAGATTGCGGCCCACTGAATACCTCTCACCTCACCCTCTCATTTCAAACAGAAAGAAAAGAAATCATAGTGGCCGTGAAACTTGTCTGTTCTGGGCTGCTGAGGTTCAAAATGTTAGAAAATGGTGATTATACACTAATAAAAACATAGTTATGAATGTTACATTCCATTTCAGTGAATAGATCCCCTTAAATGTTACACACTGGACCTTTAAATGGTTGCAACTGCAACATTGTCTTGCTCCTCTGACATTGCTACAATGAATAGTTTAATATATTAGACTATCCATTTGTTTTCTTAAGATCTCAGATTAATTATGGCATTACCTCAGGAAAACAAAGTTTAGTTTTCTCAAGATCTCGACAAAATTACATTAAAGTTATCTTCAGGATAACATTTATTATTTCGATATAAAGATCATGAGAAAACAGAGAAAAATGTTTGACCGCTTAGGACACGGCGGGTTATTATCTTCAATCTGTGCAAAAGCAGAAATGAGTTTTTAGTTTTCATGAATAACAACTCATCCTGTTTCCACACATTACATGTTGCACCCTGGGTGTGCCATCCTCCATTTTGATAGACGTCCTCCATTAGTGACCACAGCGCAGACATTCAATAACCAATATGTCAGCAGCAGCATTGACTCTAACACATCATGACACGTCTGAACATGAACATGCCGCGCGTCACCCCAGGCATCCCGCTCGCTCTTTGTTGCAGCTGCTAACTCGTAGATGAACTGTTGAACGCTGCGTGCACGCTGAACCTCTTCGACAAAGATGTAATCGTACACATGCACAGGCGTGTGTGTGTGTGTGTGTGGAACATGCAGTTCCTTCGAGACCGACTGAAGACAATCACACAGGACAGCCAGCAGCCGGCCTGACTGCTCAAGGTGGATGGGCGACAGTAATAGATAATACACACATTGAGAGAAAATAGTAATGTGTGTGATGAAAGAACATGCTCAGATTCTTTACAGGTATAGTCACATTGACCAATGAGGGTGAGACTTATCTATAAAGTCACCAATCAAGCCGTATCAAGTGTTTTTGCTCATTAGAACGAGCTACGAGAACTGGTCCAATGAAAGTAAATGTAAAATATTTACATATCCCAAGCTGTAGATTTTTCCGGAGGTTTTCAAGTGAATATTTATATAATATGATTATATAATACATGTTTTAAATCCAGCCAACTGTACGCCGCGTGGTCTACGAAATTTACAAAAACTACGACCCTAAACAAACTGGTCGAACAGATGTCCGTCCACCATGATCTGCTCGAGGTTTCTGCTTCTTAAAGGAAGTTTTTCCTCGCCACTGCCGCCAAGTGTTTGCTCACGGTGGGAACTGTTGGGTCTCCTTAATTAATATTATGAAGAGGACAGTCTACAGCTGCTCTATATGGAAAGTGTCATGAGATAAGTTCGGTTTAATTTAAAGATTTATGCATAAAACTGCACCTAACATGAACTTAAAGGAGCAGTGTGTAGGATCCAGCGGCGCCTAGTGGTGTAGTTGTGGGTTGCAAACCTCTCATATCACCTGCTTGACACCAACTACGAATAATATTGATAATATAATTACTACATTAGTCATTAGTCACTCAACCGGTCATGGCAGATCCATCCAACGTGATTCTGCCTCTTAAAGGAAGGTTTTCCTGCTCATTGTGGGACTTGTTGGGTCACTGTAGATAATATTATGAAGAGGACAGTCTAGACCTGCTCTATATGAAAAGAGTCATGAGATAACATCAATAGCCATTAGCCGTTAGATAGAGACACTGTCAGTCCTGTGCATATTTCCGTATTGACTCATAACAGTAGAGATTTCCATTACCAATGTAAGCTCCTTTCCTGAGCTTTCAACAGCATGTCACAGTCTTCAGTTTGCTCATTACATCACAGGACTTCAGTCACCGATAACAGGTAATACGAAAGCTCCAGAAAAAGTTAGACTAGACCTTTTTTTTCAAGGTTCAACTCTCTCTCTACAGACAATATATTATGCAGGTTTTCAATTGGTTTCAATCTGAAACGTCACCACTAGATGCCGCTTAATTCTACACACTCTGTTCTGATGTACGTAAAAACGTTGAAAGGGTGTTGGAATAGTCTCTTGGACGAGGTTGCCGCCACATTTTCAGCGCCACGGTCTGGCTTTGCTCCCACTTTCTGAATTCCCACAATCTGTTGTGATCTAAACAGATATTTAATCAGACGACAGACTCGTCCTGTTTGTTTAGTTACACGTTTGACCACATGATGAACTGGATTTGTTGGTTCTGGTTCGTTGTTTTGCTGGGATGAACATGTGAAACACTGGACTTGGACTGATTGACAGAATGGAACGGATGGGACGGAAAATGGCCAAAGATAAAATCCACACAGGTCGGATAAAGGACAGACCTGTGTGGCACGAAGGGGGTATGGTACGTTATGTAGGTAGATAGATAGGTAACAGTGGCTTCACGATCCTACGTACATGGTCTGCAGGAGGCTCTGTGGAACCGTGCAGCCAGCCTTGGGAGGGAAGTTCCAAAACAATCCAGGCCCCATCTAGCAGCGGGTATAAAAATACAAGAGACAAGATCTACTGTACTGGTGTTGGTGCATTGCAGGTGCAAAGGCAATCATAAGAACAGAATAATAAGAGGAGACTTCATGCAATAAAGCTATATAGAGCAAGCAGAAGGTATTAAAAGGACGGCCAAAAGACAAGGGAGAGAAAAGTTAACAATTAACAGAACAAGGTTATTCTGCGATGGAGTCCTCGTTATTAGATCTTACAATCACTTAAATAAAAAACAGGAAAGTATCTCTATGCAAGTCTTAAAAGCTGCATTAACGGACTTTTATTGGCTTCTTATAGCATCCACAATTGCAACAACACAGACTGTAATTTATAGAAATGACACCCAATAGACGCTGGCTAATTAGAGCAAAGATCCAACAGAACCATCTCAGCAAAGCGGAAATATATCAGCATGCAAAACACGGTAATGACAACACTGCTTTCTCCAGAAGCCCACTCGCAGTGCCAACCTCCATTGTTTAGCTGTTGAAAGTGCCAGTGGGTGGTTGGAAGGGAAGGAAAGGGAATGGAGGGGACGGTACTGAGAGTGGGATTTGGGGAGCAAAACAAAATCAATTATTCATGAGTTTCGATCAGCAACTGTATGAATCATAAAAACATCCTTTTGCCCCTTAAAGCCTCAATTATTGCCTCTTTAAGTCGAACTTATATAGGGGAAATATAAACTATGAAGTCAGGAGGTGCCGCAACACATCTTACGAACCTTTTTCCAACAAACCTGTTGGTGACTTGAGCTGTCACAGCTTTCAACATTCAGGAAAACGTTGGCGCTTTAATGGTGTGTTCACACGGGAAGCGAATGAAAGTTTTCACGCTATGCAGGTCAACGTAAAGACCAAGCGTCAACCTCCGCGGCTGGGAAATGAAGCCAACATGGAAGTGCCAAAAATTGTAATTCCTTGAGTGGCCGCCATAATGTCCAATGGTAAAACACCCAAATTGGAGACGCCTTCGGTGGGAACACACCATTAAGATTGTTTTCCACTTGGAAGTTGGCGGCTTGCTAAGTAGCGAGCCTAGATCACTAAGTTGAGTCCTGTACGTCACTTGTTGTGCTTTAGCTTTCTCTCTTTCCCGGTTCCACTTATGAAAAATGTACAGACTGCTAAAACTAATTGCACTATATTCAATAAGTAAATAATAGAGGAAGTGCTCATATCACAGATGGAAGTAAGGAACGGCGAACTGTGGGACTCTCTCTACTCCAATTTCGACAAAATATGTGCGCAGCCTTTAAATAATTTCTTTCACACTCATACTCGTTAAATATTTAGCCACTGCAGTCCAAAAAAATCTTTGATTCTCTGAAGACGTGACAAGGTGCGAGCTGTGACACGGCTTGTGTGGCTCTGTGTAGGAACAAAAGCTGGAGTCTGTTTGCTCTTTATAAATCTATTTATAAACCCAGAGCTGAGAAACAGACTCCTGCTCCCCGACGGGAAGGCTCGGCTCGGCTTCGATGGCCGATTCGTGCAGCACGATGAAGAAAAAAGGCACAAAAAAGTTTTATAGTTTGAATCTTGCAGAGAAATGATGCAAAAATGTGACATATTTCTGCTGATATTCAACCAACAGCCAAAGAAAAACAGTATTTTTAAAGGCTCGTTTCCAGCTTTATGCCATCGTGCATTACAGCCTCACTCCTTTTGTTGCCAGCAGAGCTCAGAAGAGCTCTAACACGATACCCTGCACCAAATCCAATCAACTTTTACGACTCCCACCTACTGTAGACTCATCACTCACTCACTCGCCTCGGTCTGCTGCAAAGCAAACATTTCTCTTGACACTTGACACTCAAAAAAAAGTGCAACTTCCAAACACATCAACCAAACTTTATTACATCACCGTGTTATACTACATGAAGGAGCGGTGCCGTGGTGTAAATGGCGCACTTTGTTTTCGTGCAGGAGGTGGAGGGGGGACGAGGGACGGGGGGTCCATAAATTCAACCTGTCGACATGCCTTATTCACGCCAATGCAGACGCCTGGTGACGGGAGTGAAGTAAAGTATAGAGCACAAAGCCTCAGCAGCAGTATTCACACACATTGTGCCAAAAATCCTGCCCTCATTTTAACATCCTCCTCCTCCTCCTCCTCCTCCTCCTCCACCCTTCCACCTCCTCCCAGCGTATGGGAGCTTAAATCTTACTTTCCTGGACAGATTAAGGACAACGCTCAGGTCAGCTTCACACAGACTTTCTTTTGGTTTGGGTCTGCACACATCCTCAAACACAAGCTGTCATATTATGAATCATGCTGCGGGCACGTAAAGCTTTACTGTACCTGCGGCGTAGAGCTTCAGAGCTTCAGAGCTTCTCCTGGTCGGTACAGTCTGGTCTTTGTGCGAGCGTCCCTCGGGCGACTGAAGGACTGGAGGAGTGAGCGACGGAGAGTGTTAGACCGAATGAGAGAGAGAGTGAGATGCAGAGTCGTCCTCTCTCTCTCTCTCTCTCTCTCTCTCTTTCTGTCTCCCTCCCCTTCCTGATGATAAACAGAGAGCACGTGGCTTCACCAGTGATGCAGCAACGAGGAGTGACAAAGAGAAGATGATGATGATGATGATGATGATGATGATGATGATGATGATGATGGAGAAATGGGGGCAAGTAGAGGAAAGTAAAGTGTTCATGTGTTCGTGTGTTTGCAGATTTTTAGAGCAAAAAGAGCAAAAAAATCAGCCAAATATAAAAAAAAAAGAAAAAATCCAAATATCAAATCTGAACGTCCAAATCAGCTCACACACACACACACACACCTTTTGCTCTTTCCTTTCCTCTTTCCTTTCCTCCCCTTTCCATTCCTTTCCTTTCTTTCCTTTTGCTCTTTCCTTTCCTTTCCTTTCCTTTTCTTTCCTCCCTTTTGCTCTTTCCTTTCCTCTTTCCTTTCCTCCCCTTTCCATTCCTTTCCTTTTGCTCTTTCCTTTCCTTTCCTCCCCTTTGCTCTTTCCTTTCCTCTTTCCTTTCCTTTTCTTTCCTCCCTTTTGCTCTTTCCTTTTTCTCTTTCCTTTCCTCCCCTTTCCATTCCTTTCCTTTCTTTCCTTTTGCTCTTTCCTTTCCTTTCCTTTCCTTTCCTTTCCTTTCCTTTCCTTTCCTTTCCTTTCCTCCCTTTTGCTCTTTCCTTTCCTCCCCTTTCCATTCCTTTCCTTTTGCTCTTTCTTTTCCTTTCCTCCCCTTTGCTCTTTCCTTTCCTCTTTCCTTTCCTCTTTCCTTTTTCCCCCTTTCCTTTCCTTTCTTTTCTTCCTTCCTTAATATATTCTTTCCTACAGACTGGACATGAACGACCTGGATAAAACTCATACATTAAACACGTCATCATCATATATATATATATATATAATTCACACGGCCTGAAGGAATCCAGGAGAGTCATGTTTGGTCATGATGATGTGATGACACAACAAACTTTAGGCGAGGTAACAGCTGATGTTTGAGGCTCTGTGACGGAGAGCCGGCACGACAGATCGGCTTTGTTTATCAGAGTGTTGATGGGAAGTTAATTCTGCCCCGTGGACACTCGGCCGGGCGAGTGGACAAACATCAACAAGGTCAGCGACACAAAACACTCGCCCACACTCTCTCCTTTTTCTCTTCTTAGCTTCCTCCGTCAGCGTCCTCTTCACTCTTCTCCTCTGCCATTATGTCCGGCTCTGGTCCAAATACTTGCTAAAGTTATCACTAGCAAAACACTATGAGTGGATACGTTATTTATAGCTTAACCAAATGAGCAGCTAACGCGATCCATGATGCATGTCCAGCTCCTGTTCTGGCACGACAGTCTCCAGCAAAATGTACCTATTTTTATTTTTAAAAATTGAGCTTAATTTTACATAAAAACCTGTGTGAAACTTGTTTTCTATGCAAAGTTTTTCGACCCTTGCATTCGTGTCGACGTCGACATCGATCTGTTGTCGGATGTTGTTCGTCTTTCTATCCGTTCACCCTGTTTGTCTCTTTTTTCTCATGGACAGTATGACCTACTTAGCAGACCACAGTCTGCCTGACTAGACAGCAGCTTCAAACTGACGGAGCGCCGTGCCAAAACAGTCTGCTGCCGCTATCGAACATGTCTTTATCTGCCGGCATTCAGCAATGACTCTGGAGTCTAATTCAATTTGAATGTATTAGACTTAAATAGACGTCTGACTCAACCTTTCATTAGATAAGCATACGCTGAGCATTTATTATGAATCAGAAGCAAAGTGTTTAAGGATTACATAACACGCAGCTTAGTGTTCACACATTTAGAGCCTCTTGCGACGAGATTTTCTGGGCTGAAATTAGTAACAGTGCGTTCTCCCGCCGTTCGTTTGTGGCCAGTTATCGTCGAGAATAAGATCAACATTTAATCCTGCGAGCAATGCGAAATTAGATACAAGATCCGTTTACAGAGCGTGAACAACTTCAGAAGGACACAGAGATGTCAGACGCTGTGATGACGCATCAGTCTGTGCTGCCATCTGACCTCGGCGTGTCATTGCTTTGAACTGCACCTCGCCTCCGACTCCAACTCCGCTCTGTCAAGATTCGCCGGGCAGCGAGACGATAGGTCATAATATGAACATAATAATTAGAAAGTATCAGACAAGGTGCCCTCGTGAATGTTTCACCTGTACCTGCTGAGACAAGTAAAAAAAAAAAAAGGTGATTCATTGGCAAATTATTCAGAAATATCAAGATGATTGATCGATTGGAGAATATTAATCCTCCAGCTGAGTGGTCGGCTTCTTAAAGAGGCTGTAATAATAATTTATCAGATAACAGTGTGAAAAATAATATCAATGAGAATATTCTCTCAACTCTACAGAGACACTGCAGTTCCTCTTGTTGTCCACTTGAGGCTGGTTCCAGAAGTGAGTCAGGCTCCATAAGTCCCCATGTCCAAATGTCCAACTTCACAGCAGAAATAAACATGTTTACAGCCTGGTACAAAAAACAGTTTTGGTCTCTGTAGCTAATTTCCCCGTTCATGACAACTGTACTGAGGGTGAATTTATATACAACTCACCTGTTCACATTATATTAAGGCTTAAAGTTATGCAGGATTAAGAGCGTGGACGCTTTGATTGACATGCAAGTGCCTTAGGTCCACCAGTGATCTACGTATTTGTCGATTTGCTGCTGGGGCCTCCTCTCTGGATCCGATTATCCGCTCGTATCACTTTCTATGCAGATGACACTCAGCTCTATCTATCATTTCCTGCAGTCTCTGCACGGATCTCTGAATACGTCTTGGACATATCTACATGTTTGAAAGCACACCACCTCCAGCTCCTCCCAGCCAAACCTACTATACATCATGACATCAACATCAAATCACCAGGGTAATGAGAAACTTGGGGGTCGTCTGATCACGTTCTTCAGAGAGGACCTCCTCTCCAACACTACCAACAACTGGACATGCTAAATCAACCCTCCTGTCGCACTGTACCATGATTGTTTCTCTTTTTTGTGAAAGTGTCTCCTAACTCCACTTTATTTACTTGCTCAGTCCTGTCCTGCACGTGGAGCTACATGCGAACAAGCTAAACTCAGTAAGACTGCAGCAACGCCGTCACCAGTGAGCCACCGTACAGCGAGACCGGAGACTTAACGAGACAGCCAATCTCTGCAATCTCCAAATGTGTCCATAATGTACCCTGCAAAAAATGACCTGGAGCGAAACACACCGAGTCCCCACGAGTTTACTGCAAATTGCTCTCGAGTATGACGTCAGCCGAATACATAAATTATGAGATACAATGAAAAAGTTTTCCTCTTTTAGAGAATTCAACCTTCCTCTGGAGGAAAGTGTGAGGCGAGATCTCTTCATAAACCTCCTGACAGCCGCCTGTGACGTGTGGAGTCATTTCAGACGTGTTGTTGACATGTGTCACAAACTTTTTAAGATCGAAGCTCGTGAAACTCGTCTCGGGTTTTAGCGGACGCTAAACCTGCGATGCGAGCAGGTCTGTGCGGGGCTCGAACCCTCGTTCCCTTCATGACCTCGACATGCTTTTCTTCACACAGAAACACAATGTGGATCTGGGGATTTAAAACTCAGCATGTGCCAGTCACAAAGCCAACACCAACCACCACCTCCATCCCCACATGTCCGTCCCTGAAGTCCATCCCCATTGATCCGGTCTTAAAAGCACTCACACTGTGCAGTAATGCCACAGAAACCCACAGGAGTGTTTTCTACTGCCAACACGCAGACTGACTGACCCCTGGGAGGGAGGACCGAGCTGCTGTTCCCATTATTATGACTCATCTGCCCGTTATGCTGCAAATTGGCCTCCGTAGATTTCTGTAAATGTGAGTGTGTGTTTGTGGGTAAGACACGGACACAGCACGGGGTAATTAAAGTGTGTGAGGGCGGGAGAAGTGAATGAGTTACGTGTTGTAAATACGGGGTAAAGTATGCAAGACATATGATACGAGATGTTTTATTTATTAAAAGACGACTTTAACAGTTAAAAAAAGGATTACAGATTCCTTCTTCCTGTCGCCTACACTACCCACAATGCAACTTGAGCACTAACAGTCTTGAGATCAGGTGCTTTACGTCAGTAGCAGCTACTATAAGTTGTAAACTACCGCTCAGTTTATTAGCCAGAGGCATTTTTGGACCAATGGGAAAAGGAGGTTTGAGGGGAATGTTGACAGGGAGCGGAACCAGTGTCGTGCCAGAACAGGAGCTGGACGATACATAAGTTAACATCAGCTTTGACTTTGGACTTTGGTATTGGACTCTATTGCACACTGTCCGTTAAGCAAAGGAGATTTGGACAACCAGAGCCGGACAACCTGAGCTCAGCAGCCTCTTTGGACATAATGGCAGAGGAGAAGAGAGTGAAGAGGACGTCAACGGAGGAAGGAGTGAGCGAGCAAGAAGCCGAAGAGTAAATGTGGGACTGACTTTTAGTGGTTGGTGAGAGCTTGGTGAAATAAAAGGCTGAAAGACAGACGCCGAGCTGGGCTGACTGCTGCTGGACCAGTCAGTGGTTAATGATAGTGGGGTTATGTTTCTGTTACTCATCCGTGTTATAAAAATGGACCTCTTTGAAATGTCACATGATAATACACCTGGTCTTAAACTGTATAAATTTTGCCAAACAGTGTCATCACTGAATCGCTTAACCTTTCCGACAAACCTCCCCGTGCCACCTGAGCCGACGGCGGGCACCTCGGGGTGCCGTCTGAGGAAACAACTGTTGAAAAGTGGATGAACTGTTCCTCCAGTTTAAAACTGTTTCCTTTGAGCTACAGGAAACAGCTGATGATTTCATATTTGAAGGTATGTGGAGAAAAATTCTGATGAAAGTTTACTCAGTGTTATTGTAGATTTCTATTGTTTCCGGGCAGTGACAGCGTCTGAGCTGTGATAGATCTGTCGACATTGCAAACTCAGTGCCTTCCATGATTTGAGCTTCTCATCCATAAAGCTGCTGAACGCTCCGCTGTTCCATTTAAAACGTCTGCTGCAGCCAGAAACATCCCTGCAGAGAGTGATGAACCAAGACAGTGAGTTTACGAGCCCATCTGTCCTCTGTCCTCCAGTGTCTGTCCAACACTGACACAAAGTCGTGTTTTCAGTGTTTTCAGGTGTTCTTCGTGGTATTGTAGAGTTTGTCATTTCCTGATAAACCATAAAAAGTTGCTGATGACGTCATCCTGTACTCGGGGAACGGCGTGTGCTATTTTTACGTCCAATAAAAACGCTTGCACTCGTCTGGCGCCACCGGAGCCGAGTGCTTCCTGTTTGATTCAGTCTATGAGTGACTGTTAGCCGGGCCTCACTGATTACTGTGCAAAAGAACTTTATGACTTTATTCAGTGATTCTGGTGGAACTGGATCAGATTATACTGTCCTACTGCTGCCAACTGTAGCTGCTGTTAGCTCAGTTTGTTAGCTGCTGTTAGCTAATGTTAGCTCAGT
>NC_040030.1:15084937-15115333 GCF_000972845.2 Larimichthys crocea
GAGGAGGAGGAGGGAGTCCAACAGGCTTCGCTTCATTATCTGTAGCAGGTGGCGGGCAGCCGTGAGGGGAAAAAATAGGCGGCTATTTGGTAAGCTGAGTGATATATGTGTCTGACTATGCAGCGGGGATGCGTGTATTCAGAGAGGGCCGTATGAATGGATGTAAAAATCAGAGGTCGACGTGCTGCTGGCTGCTAATTAAGCAATATTACACTCAAGGGTGTGCTTTACCGTCGTTATTGGCACCAGGCGTGCCAATAACGACGGTAAAGCACACCCTTGAGTGTAATATTGCTTAATTAGCAGCCAGCAGCACGTCGACCTCTGATTTTTACATCCATTCATACGGCCCTCTCTGAATACACGCATCCCCGCTGCATAGTCAGACACATATATCACTCAGCTTACCAAATAGCCGCCTATTTTTTCCCCTCACGGCTGCCCGCCACCTGCTACAGATAATGAAGCGAAGCCTGTTGGACTCCCTCCTCCTCCTCCTCTCAGCCCTGACAACATGGCATTGTACGAGCTGTTGGCTTTTGTGCCAGCGTGGGGAGGGTGGTGGTGGTGGTGAGGGAGATAATACTCATTTGGAGAGCATAGCGGGGGCGTTGCTTCAGATACAGCTAATCCTCACACCTCATCGCCGAGATGTGCCCGGCTGCTGCAGAGCTCGAGCTCTTTTTCTTTCTTTCTTCCCCTCCGACATTCAGTCGCTCTCCTGCCGTCTTTGTGCTTGTCCCTCTCTTCTCTCTTTTCTTTTCTGGGGCGTGAGTACAAGAGGTGAAAGGGCGTGGCACTTTTTTAGCGAGGATTTAAAAAGACGAGAGGGAGGAGGTTGATTGAAAAAGAGAATACAGCACAGCAGGAGAGAAACAAACAGAGGCTACAGAAACACGCTACGAGCCGAACTGTTCGAGATATGAAAAATATGAAATTGTTGCACCACGGTCAGCGGAGTTAAAGTCTGGCAGGTAAAAATAAAATGCTCCTGGTGGGATTTGAAGCAAGAAGAAACCTCTGTGGCTGCAAAGTGTAAACTGTAACTGCAGTTCCTCTAACGTCCACCTGAGGCTGGCTCCAGAAGTGAGTCAGTCTCCATAAGTCCCCATGTTCAAATGTCCAACTTCACAGCAGAAATAAAGCTAGAAGAAGCTAACACTGAGCTAAAAAGAAGCTAACAACTAGTTAAATAGAAGCTAACACTGATCTAAGAGAAGCTAACACTGAGCTAAATAGAAGCTAACAACAAGCAAAATAAAAGCTAACATTGAGCTAAAAAAAAGCTAACACTGAGTTAAGAGAAGCTAACAACAAGCTAAATAGAAGCTAACACTGATCTAAGAGAAGCTAACACTGAGCTAAATAGAAGCTAACAACAAGAGAAATAAAAGCTAAAACTGAGCTAAAAGAAGCTAACACTGAGCTAAATAGAAGCTAACAACTAGTTAAATAGAAGCTAACACTGAGCTAAATCAAGCTAACAACAAGCTAAAAGAAGCTAACTAACATTGAACTAAAAGAAGCTAACAACAAGCTAAATAGAAGCTAACATTGAGCTAAAAAGAAGCTATGAATGAGCTAAATAGAAGCTAACAATAGTTAAATAGACGTTAATGAGCTAAAAGAAGCTAACTAACATTGAGCTAAATAGAAGCTAACAACAAGCAAAATAGAAGCTAACATTGAGCTAAAAAAAAAGCTAACACTGAGCTAAGAGAAGCTAACACTGAGCTAAAAAGAAGCTAACAATGAGCTAAATCAAGCTATCAGCAAGCTAAAAAAAGCTAATATTGACCTAAAAAGAAGCTAAATAGAAGCTAACAACGAATGTTTACAGCCTGGTACAAGAAAACAGAACTGAGCCTTCAATCTAAAAAGACTTATTCCCCATTTGAAGTCCATTACAAAAGAAACTGATGAATAAATGAAGATCAGCTGATTCTTTGAACCCCAAAATTTAAAAATCTTTCTCTGCGGTTGCTGGATGGCCCCTTTGAAGCAAATATGAAGTATTAGACATAAATCATAAATAAGTTTCATTTTCTGCCTCTCTTTGGTCTTTAAACATCACAAAAAAACTATGATAAAATAAAGAATATAAACAGTCCGTCAATACACGATGATAAAGAGGTCATCTGTAACGACATTGGACATTTGAACATGGGGACTTATGGAGACTGACTCACTTCTGGAGCCAGCCTCAAGTGGACGTTAGAGGAACTGCAGTTTTTGACACTTCACAGCCACGGACGTTGCCGCTTGATTAAAACAAATGAAACCATTTTAAAGAGGTACTTTCTGACGCTATAAATCAAAGTGTGACTCCAGCAGCTTTATAATATATTCATGTGAGCGACAGAGGATCATAACGACAACAGAAGTTTAATTTAACAGCCTTGTAAAATAAGTCCAGCGATGAGCTCTTCGGTAATTGGTGTCGGTTGAGTGACAGTGATAATAAAATGTTTATTATATGTGATGGAGATAAAAGTGATGAAATTATGTGTTAGACTTAATCAAAGACAGAGCAGACGACAAATGTCATTACAATTCAGGCGCTTTGGTTTCTGCAGAAGACGAGAGACAAAGCGCTGAAGCCTCGGGCCCCTCTCAGCATTTTATCATGTACACAAATGGTTTCCCAACAAATACCAAATGTCAGAGGCCCTTAACGTAGACAGAAGCCAGAGGCAGCATTAGTGTCTTGTATGTCAGCTTCGTGGACGCTCGCCCTCAGTCTGCCCTTTGCTTCAGCTAAACCTTTAGCTCGGGCTGCCCACCAGCACCTACAGACAGGCCTGTAACTGATCTGCTAAACAAACATCGAACTTCGTGTTGATGCTACACTGACTTGTAATCAACGTGGATGGTGTCGCCTACATTACCCACAATGCAACTTAAAACACTAACAGTTTGGATCTTAGGTATGTTACAGTATGCTGTGAGATATAGCTGCTGTTAGCTCAGTTTGTTGGCCTGGGAAGAGGAGGTTTTCAGGTCCGTTGGCGTGGGGAGGAATGCTAATTGGGGAGCGGAACCGGTGTCATGTTAGAACCGGAGCTGCAAGAACGGGCTCAGCAGCCCAATACGGACATAATGGCAGAGGAGAGGAGAGCGAAGAGGACGATGACGGAGGAAGCTAAGAAGAGAAAGCTGAGCCGTCAGACACAGTAATGTCTGAGTTTCCTGATGGACAGTGAAGTAAACTGCTGCCAACTGTAGCTGCTGTTAGCTCATGTTAGCTGAGTTTGTTAGCCGGGGAGTGTTAGTGTTTGTACCACAGGAGTTTTGGACCACCAGAAGGGGGAGATCGACAGGTTAAGAGCCAATGTCGTGCCAGAACAGGAGCTGGACAATATGTTAGCTACTCAATTGGTAAGCTATAAATAACTTAACCACTCTACTCACTAGTGTTTTGCTAGCAGTAACAATTAGACAGACTTAGCAGCCTCTACGGACATAATGGCAGAGGAGAAGAGAGTAAAGAGGACGTTGATGGAGGAAGCTAAGCCGCCAGACAACAGTAAATCTGGGACAAACTCTGATTTACCGAGTTTCCTGATGGACAGTGAAGTAAACTGTAGCTGCTGTTAGCTCAGTTTGTTAGCCAGGGCCGTCCAGACTGTGAACTCGGAGCACCGTGGGAGTGTTAATGTTTGTACCACAGGAGGTTTGTACCACCGAGAAGAAGTAGAAGAAGAGGCCAGAGCCAGTGTTGTGCCAGAACCAGAGCTGTACAAACAAGTAAACATCATCGTTAAAGTCAGTGTCACGGATCAGTAATCTGAAATGTTTTTGTGTCGGCCTCTCGCTGTCAGGACAATCCCATATGAGCATCAATAGTTACAGCCCAGAGGCAACGTCAATAGTTTCATCTCCCGTCTCGCTGTCCATCATCTGACCCACATTTAACACTTCAGCGAGCAGCGAGCCCGCTGTCACATGTCACACTAATGCCTTTTCCACATACGTCCACATATCACCGGTTCAAACATCTGGATTTCCCGGGATGTTGGATGAATTCGAGGTGGCAGGTGGGACTGTTTGTTTCTGACTTTGGTCGGACGTGCTGAGGTCGACCGAGGAGGATTGTCGACTCAAATAAGAACACGTGGTTTGATATTTTAATTCATGTTTTTTTTAAATGATGTTACTTCTTGATTGGAGTCAGAGGAAGCTTTGGAAATTATTTATACAGTTTGCGGTTCAGAGGGAGCAGAGCGTGAAGGCAAAGCTCTCGATTTTTGGTCATGAGCTTTGGGTAGAACGAGATCTCAAGAGATACAAGAGGCCGAAATTAGCTTCCTCTGCCAGGTAGCCGGGCTCAGCCTCAGAGATGAGCCCGGGTGAGGAGCTCAGCTTAAACTCTCAAATCGCAGCTTTGACCAACAGCAAACTGTCGCTGCTATGAATGAGTCCGACTGTATTATGTGAAGGAGAAACAACAGATATCAGATATATTCTCGTAGTAAGAGCAGCAGTGATATTTAATCCTGCAGGGAGGAGACCAGGATCAGCACATCAGAGAGGCCTTCAGCAGGAATAACCTTCCTGCTCTTATCATTATCTGTTTGGATGACCCACATGTAGCTCGGGCTTTATTCAAAAGACAAGTTGGCTGGCCTCCTGTCACGGCGCTGCCTGAGGAAATAAATCAAAGCTGCCCAGCTCAGAGCTCAACCTGGATCATCACAGCAACACTCCAAAAATTTATTCACAATGAATTTAGCCCCCGACATCGAGCACGAGTGTTTCTTCTGATTACATTACTCATGCTCACCAACAGCAGCAGCTGATCTCACTGCCTAGTCCAGCAGCAGTCAGCCCAGCTCGGCGTCTGTCTTTCAGCCTTTTATTTCACCAAGCTCTCACCAACCACTAAAAGTCAGTCCCACATTTACTCTTGTCCGGCGGCTTCTTGCTCGCTCACTCTCTCCTTTTTCCTCTTCTTAGCTTCCTCCGTCAGCGTCCTCTTCACTCTCTTCTCCTCTGCCATTATGTCCATAGAAGCTGCTAAACCTGGTTACATTGCCCGCTCGTCCAGCTCCTGTTTTGGCACGACACCGTCTATGTTCAAACAAAACACTCACACCAGGTGCTCTGTGCTCACAGTCTGCATAGCCCGACTAACAAACCGAGCAAACGTTAGCTAACAGCAGCTAACAAACTGAGCTAACAAGAGCTAACAAACTGAACTAACATGAGCTAACGAGCTAACATGAGTTAACAAATTAAGCTAACAGCAGCTAACAAACTGAGCTAACATGAGCTAACAGCAGCTAACAAACTGAGCTAACAGCAGCTAACAAACTGAGCTAACATGAGCTAACAGCAGCTAACAAACTGAGATAACGAGCTAACAGCAGCTAACAAATTGAGATGACATTAGCTAACAGCAGCTAACAAACAGAGCTAACATGAGCTAACAGTAGCTAACAAACTGAGCTAACATGAGCTAACAGCAGCTAACAAACTGAGCTAACAGCAGCTAACAAACTGAGATAACGAGCTAACAGCAGCTAACAAACTGAGATGACATTAGCTAACAGCAGCTAACAAACTGAGCTAACATGAGCTAACAGCAGCTAAAAAACTGAGATGACATTAGCTAACAGCAGCTAACAAACAGAGCTAACATGAGTTAACAGCAGCTAACAAATTGAGCTAACAGCAGCTAACAAACTGAGCAAACAGTGGCTAACAGACTGAGCTAACAAACTAACAAACTAAGTTAACATTAGCTAACAAACTAAGTTAACATTAGCTAACAGCGACCAACAAACTGAGTTAACATCAGCTAACAAACTGAGCTAACAGACTGAGCTAACATTAGCTAACAGCAGCTAACAAACTGAGCTAACATGAGCTAACAGCAGCTAAAAAATTGAGCTAACAGCAGCTAACAAACTGAGCCAACATTAGCTAACAGCAGCTAACAAACTGAGCTAACAGCAGCTAACAAATTGAGCTAACATGAGCTAACAGCAGCTAACAAACTGAGCTAACATTAGCTAACAAACTGAGCTAACATTAGCTAACAAACTGAGCTAACATGAGCTAACAGCAGCTAACAGACTGAGCTAACAACAGCTAACAAACTGAGCTAACAGCAGCTAACAAACTGAGCTAACATGAGCTAACAGCAGCTAACAAACTGAGCTAACATGAGCTAACAGCAGCTAACAAACTGAGCTAACATGAGCTAACAGCAGCTAACAAACTGAGCTAACATGAGCTAACAGCAGCTAACAAACTGAGCTAACATGAGCTAACAGCAGCTAACAAACTGAGCTAACATGAGCTAACAGCAGCTAACAAACTGAGCTAACATGAGCTAACAGCAGCTAACAAACTGAGCTAACATGAGCTAACAGCAGCTAACAAACTGAGCTAACATGAGCTAACAGCAGCTAACAAACTGAGCTAACATGAGCTAACAGCAGCTAACAAACTGAGCTAACATGAGCTAACAGCAGCTAACAGACTGAGCTAACATGAGCTAACAGCAGCTAACAGACTGAGCTAACATGAGCTAACAGCAGCTAACAGACTGAGCTAACATGAGCTAACAGCAGCTACAGCTGTCAGCAGTTTACTTCACTGTCCATCATAAACTCTGTAAATCACAGAGAGTTGAGGCGGAGCAGCCGGAGGACATCAGAGGGAAAACCAGAAAACATTTCCTCCATAAAATATGATCCAGTTTCACCAGCGTTTGGCGCCTGGTGGGCGGTAAATTGCAAAACGTGCTCGCCGTGTTCAACAGTTGCATTCAGAGGTGACCTCGATGTTTAGTTTTCATAACAGACTCAGTGATAGATGGTTTCTGTTCATCTTTAATGATAAAAACAAGCAGCTATAAAACAGGAAAACTTTGTGAATCTTTTTTTACACATGTGAGAAAATAAATAGGAAAAATAAGGAAACCTCCTGAAGCTGTCAGGACGTCAGAGTTCTTCGCTGTGTTCGTTATCTTTCACGGCTGCACGTCGGTCATCTTCCTCTTGCGGTAGTTGAGCACCAGGCTGGAGGCGGTGAGTTGTGACGCCTGGCCTTTCTCCCAGCTCTGGAAGCCGTTGAGGCCGCTCTGCCCGGACTTGAACAGCGTCTTCTCCAGACAGTCGAGGCGCTCCACCAGCGCGGACGTGTCCTCGTTGTAGGCGTTCTGGGACGAGTCCATCGTCCGTCTGAAGCGACCGATGAACGTCTGGATAAAGGACAGACAGTTTAATAACCAGAACCAGAAATGTATACATCATCACGCTGATATCTATGATTTTATTTAGGCGGGTTTCCATGAAGATGCGTGGGAAAGGGACTTGGGGATAGACATCACTGAGGTCCAGTAGAGAGATTTTAAAAACTGATTCATTCTCCGTCGATTTGCACTAGGCACGGCCTTTCACAGTGGAAGGTGTTTCACAGAGGATCACGTTAAATTATCAAAGATACATCCAAGTCAGAGCCATGCTTGTAACCAATGTAAACAGTCCCCAGTCGACCATGTACATATGTTTTGGATGTTTCGGCGTCCCTCTGTCTAAAAACCTCCCCGTTTCTACACAACGTGTTTTGGCTTTCACCACCCTGCTCGCCAGGCGTACCATTCTCCTGAAATGGAAACAAGTTTTCCCACCGACTCAGTTGGATACGGGAAATTTTACAATGTCTAAAGTTAGAGAAGTTAAAGTTCTCACAGCATGGATCTCTGACAGCTTTTTATAAAACTTGGGACCCACTGCTGCTTCTTCATTCTCTCTCTTTTTTTTTTTTTTTCTTACTCTACTACATATTTTTCTTACTTATGTTATACGTTGTGTAATAACCTAATCGTTTACTGTGACTACATCTGATATGGGTTGTTGGGAGAGATAGTAGGACTCTTTTTGTTTTGCTTTTTTTTTTCTGTACTTCACTTTAAAGCACTCTGATATTATGAAAAATATTGAATTATAAACTGGAGAAACATTCAAGAATTTCCCTCGAGGGAACAGAATAATAATAATAATGTTTTTTATTAATGTGTAATCACCTGAAAGGGAATTCCTTGTTATAATTGAAGCTAAATTCCCCTGGACACGGACAAGGTTAGGGTGATAAATATAGAGATGAACGTCATACAGTATTTATAAGATCAGACTTAACTGAAACAATGAACAGTCTGATGAGCGTCTCACTTATACTGGCTTAGGATACTTTAACTGTCGTCATGTTACTTCATTTGTTCTTTTCCTTCAACCAAAAAATAAATGTTGGAACATGAGTCCAGAATGGTTTATACATTTAAAACACTGCATTATAACGAAGTGTAACTCCTCGTGTCCTCCTACACATTCTTTAGATTTCTGCAGCTTTTATTTAAACGTGGCAGCAGCTTCTTCATAACGAGCTCAAACACAAACGAACAGGACGACACGTCGGCCTCTTCAAGTCTGTAACGTGTCATCAGTCTGCCTGGTAACAGCTGCACCAACCAGAACTCTGCCACGCCGCGTTTTCTGATCCGATTGCGCCCCCTAGCTGTGGAGTATCAAACAACATTGTGTGTGTTGATTTGTTTACATCTCACTGTACTGACACTGTGCTGTTTTAGGGCTCGTGCCGCACATTTCTCCACCCGTTCTTCAAGTAAAGTTAAAGTAAATGAAGATATCTGTGCACACAGAGCTGGTTAATGCTGACGTCAACAAACTCTCGTGTTGAGGCTTCACCTGTAGCAGCGTCTGTCCGATCTCCGGGTTCTCCGGGCTGTCGAAGTGCAGCATCTGGGATCCCAGGCCGTAGTAGTAAGGTCCCATCTTGTGCAGGTCCACCACGTTGGGGTCGGCGTTGAACACCGTCCTCCAGCCCTCTCTGTACACCTTCGGGAGCTCGACGGACAACACCCTCCTCTTCCTCTCGTACAGTCCTTTGGAGAGCCACAGAGGGAGCTCCATCTTCGTACCCTGAGAGACAAACAACACGGTGACGTCCGCCTCGACTCTCTGATTTACAGAGTGTCCTGATGGACGGTGAAGTAAACTGTAGCTGCTGTTAGCTCAGACTGTGAGCTCAGAGCACCGGGGGAGTGTTAGTGTTTGTACCACGGAGGTTTGGACCACCGGGAAGAAGAGGTGGTTAACAGGCCGGAGCCAGTGTCGTGCCAGAACAGGAGCTGGACAATACACGTTAGTATTTCGTTGGTACGTCTGGGCTCCGGGTCGGGAGAAGTACATACACACCACCAACTATTTCACTGATTTTGGTGAAAATGTGGGGAATGGTGACGAAGAGCGGAGCCAGTGTCGTGCCAGAACCGGAGCTACACAATACATAGAGTATTAGTGTTAGTACTACAGGCATTTTAGACCACTGGGGGGAATAATAAAAATAATAATAATAATAATAATAATAATAATAAGAAGAAGAAGAAGAAGAAGAAGTTTACAGGGCGTGGAGCCAGTGTGGTGCCAGAACAGGAGCTGGATATGTAAGTGAGTATCATCGATCACGTTAGCTGCTCATTTGGTGAGCTATAAATAACTTAGTAAGGCTGCAAAGAGTACTCGAGTACCTTGAGTAACTTGATTACAAAACAGAACGTTCAGATCGGTAGATGCCGGGACAGAAAACAGCGAAAATGAGCAGCAAAGTGAAAGTTATACGAATATTTTTATATGATTAATCGATTAATAAATAGAATATTTGACAGAATACTCGATTACCAAAATATTCGATAGCTGCAGCCCTACATTAGTTGTAGTGGGTGCTGGTTGTTTGTTGATTGTTCGTAGACTCCTCTGTCTAAGTTAACGGTGGCAGTGTTGTGCCAGAACCGGAGCTGGCTCGAGTGGCCTCTTACTTTCAAAGAACTAATATGTAAAAGGTTCCTTGTTTACAAAGTAAAATGTCATCCTGGGTAATAATAAACACACTAATATTGTTTCTCCACTTCAGCGTGACTGACCTCCGGGATGTCCTGCGAGTCGCTCGACTTCTCCAGGAATCCCAGCCGGGGGAAGACGCACTCTGTCCGGATGGGAAGTCTCTCATGAGACAGCAAAATGTCGTCGAGAGACAGAAAGTTCTCCTCCATGCCGACCCCGGGCTGCACGGGCAGATACGACTGCGCGTCCATGTTGTGTCCCGACGTGTAAATGTAGTTTTATATGTCGGGTTTGTCGACGGAAGCACCGCGCGGCCGATCGCTCCCCGTTGTTGTTGTTTACAACTCTCTCCCGCGTTTTAAACTAGTTTTGGCGCCAGGAGCTGTCGACCAATCAGAGCAGAGCGGCTGTGTCAGACGAGAGCAATCGAGTCGAGGCGAGTCGATTAAAAAAAATGGGAAGTTCGGTACATTTTAGGGAGTCGGATCATTTGACTCAGCTCAAGAAGAGTCGGCTCCAGAAAACGGCTTTTCATGTTGCCACTTTTACTTTTTAAAAAATAATTCAGCCAAATTTAGCGCTGTTTTTGACTTGTGATTTGTATGTGTACACATATATCACTCAAATAATTTAATACATCCTCTGTAATGAAGTATGCAAAAGTAAAAAAAAAAAAACAAAAAAAAAAACATGTTCTAATATCAATAAATTGCTGTAGCCAGTCTTACTTTACCAAACAAAACATGATAAATTTTAAAAAAATACATAAAAACAAAGGCTCACGTACTGGAGCCGGCTCTCGTCGTTCACTTAAAAGAGCTGGCTCTTTGAACCAGCTCGTTCATGATCGACACATCTTCTAATTAAATGTTTTTTTTCTTTGTTTTTATGAATTTCTCAGCTGAATATATAAAAACTATGAAGTAACAACTTATGTGGTAAATAAAACAAAAAGTGTAGCAAAGCAGCCACCTTTTGCATTAATAACAGCTTTGCACACTCTTCTTCAATCAGCTTCATGAGGTCGTCACCTGGATAGGTTTTAATTAACAAGGTGTGCCTTGTTAAAGTTAATTTGTGTAATTCATTACACAAAATCCTTGAATTCCATGAATTCCTTCTTAAATGTGTCTGAGACAATCAATTATTGTTCGGAGTTAGTGTTGACATACAGTAAATAACTCTATCCAACTACTGTTCTGGTTCATATTATAACAAGAACTGCTCAACTTTAAGTAATGCTGATGTCTTGTCGGTGTAAATCTACAAAGTCATAAAAACAAATAAAAAACATTAAATGAGAAGGTGTGTCCAAACTTTTGACTGGTACTGTGAGTCATTTTTAGTGTTTTGTTAAGTTTTAAACCTTTAAAATGTAAATTTTCATGAGTTGAAACAATAATTACTGGATTCTAATCATTTAATTTACAGTGAAATTGTTTAGAAAAATGTATTTTTTGTCATCAAAAGTCAGGTGTAATTACAAAAATAGCCATTAGATGTCAGAATATTACCATCATAAATGTTGCTGGGAGCTGGAAACTACAATAGTAATACAAAATAGATAATCAACCCTGAATTTTTATTTAATTAAGCCGGAAAAGGAAGAAAAACATGCTTAAGGCTTCTCTGTTGCTCTTCGTCTGTCCTGATTTATCACGTTTATCAGTTCATAAGTGAAAACTTGCAGCTAGTCCATGCTGCAAACTTGTATTTTCCTCCATCTGTTAAAGGCACCATCACTTTACAACAGGAAGCTGTCATCTTTCATATTTTGACATTTTTTAAAATATTATAGATTATTATATATCTTATTGTTATTACTCGTCCCACAGATTGCACATTAAAGTCATCAGACATTTTAGTTAGTTGGCAGCCCGCACCTAAAAAAACAAAAGAACAAACAGCCGTTCACGTCCTTGGAAAGTAAAATAAGTCTGAACTAAAACAAATGAAGGTATGTTTGTCGCTGTGTGTCCGAGCTGAGCGACTGTACGCCCTTAAAAAGGTTTGAATCTAAAGTGGTTCTTCATGGTGAGGCCACAGGGGAACCTTTTTGGTTCAGCAAGGAACCTTTTACATATTTTCTCTTCAAAGAACCTTTGAAAGTGAGAAATCTGAAAGAACAAAACAAAAACAAACATAAAAAAGGTTCCTCAAAGCACCAAAAGTGGTGCAGATGCAACTTAAAGAACTCTTTGCATTGAGTTCCCCAAAGAACCGTCAACATTTCTTATGGATAGAAAAGGTTCTCCAGAGAACAAAAAGTTAAAATAAAGTAAAACTAAAGGTTTTGATTAGATCCTGAAGTGGTTCTTCGTGATGACGGCATAGGGAAACCTTTTTTGGTTCTGCAAGGAACCTTTTACATATTGGTTCTCCAAAGAACCAGTTGCAGCACTGTCAACCTACAGAACCAGTAATCAGAACTTCAAAGAACCTTTAAAGGGAAAAAAGAAAGATTATCCGACATAAAAAGGTTCTTCAAAGCACCAAAAGTGCTGCAGATGCGACTTACAGTACAGAACTCCTTTTTGGCGTTCGGTTCCCCAAAGAACCTCAAACAGCTCTTATCAAGAACCGTTTTTTTGGAGAGTGTAGCAGCAGACTCGTTAGATATTTTCACTCTGCAGCCCAGACTAAAGCACACGTCATTTCCCAAACAGATCACCCCCTCCATTAGCCTTGGGCCACGATAAACAGGGAACATAGTGTGCCACACAAATAGGCAATGAGGTTAGCAGTTACCATTATTATTCGGTATGTTCTTACCGTTACGCAGCACGATGTTGGTCCTCGTCCATGCTGAAATTAACTCTGCCCTCTCGCCCGTGTGTCACAGCCTTAATAAGGAACAGGGATGATCTTGGCGCTAACAGGTTCGTAACACTTTATTTGAAGAGGTACCACGTTACAATCACAAGCGCTGATGTAAGGAGAGAAACTCGAGTGTGACCCCCAACAAAAAAACGATTTCATACCACAAAGCTGCATTAGACATCGTCACATGATGGAAGAGGCAGCTGTTTGACAAAACATGAAATTAAATCTTCAAAGCATGCTCGTGTTTACCAAATCAGCCGGTGAAGATTTAGAATATAAACAAGAACCTAACTTGTTCAACATTGTCCTAATTACTATTAATGGGACTTTTCACTTTATAATTTTCTTTCTGAAAACAGCTGCTGTTTTTTATATTTAGGCCAAATGTAGCTTTAATGTATCGTCACATATTCGAATATGTGATGATGCTAAATAAAAACAAGCTGCATTAATCCGTTTTTGTGGCCACCTGATGGTAGCAAGTTAAAAAACAACAACAATCTTCACACCCAGTATCACCTAGATTAAAAACAGCAACATTAGCATTCATTTGATAAATATCACATTTCTGATAAACGTCTTGCTGTACAACCAAAACTAGCTACTTAAAGTCTAGCTCGTAGAATCTAAAGAAGCTCAGTAGGGCTAACTAGCTGGCTAGTTAATCTCTAGCTAGTTGTTGTGGGTTTATCCGAACATCAGGTGATCTTCACGCCCGCCGTTCACTCCGAACTTATCACATATGTGGCAGTCGTGTCGGCTACAGAGGAGGTTAAGGTGACTTTGTAAGGATTGATAAGACTAAAACACTTTTTTTTCTAAGTGGTATTTGGCTGGATTCCTTTAAGTTTACACCCCAAAACAACACGATCATAGATCATGTCGAAGCTTTTAGGAAGCTCTCAGCTCTGATCAGTGATTTCCTGCCAACATTTAAGATTTGGTCTGAATATTCTCGCTCAGGTTTGGTTTCCCTGAAAGCATCACAGCTGTAAGTCCAGCTCTTAGGACGCCGACTTACAACAATGCAACCATAGTTTTTGATTATTTATCAGTGTGAGCAAAAAAAACAACAACCTGCAGTTCCTCAAACGTCCACTTGAGGCTGGCTCCAGAAGTGAGTCAGTCTCCATAAGTCCCCATGTTCAAATGTCCAACTTCACAGCAGAAATAAACATGTTTACAGCCTGGTACAAAAAACAGTTTTGGTCTCTGTAGCTAATTTCCCCGTTCATGACAACTGTACTGAGGGTGAATTTATATACAACTCACCTGTTCAGGTTATATTAATTTATTCAGCCTGACTCAGGTCAACTGATGATCCAATAAATACATAAATAAATGTAGAAATACTATATATTAATATAACTTTTTTTCATTTTTCATTTATTTATATATTTAATTATATATTTATGTATTTAAGTCTAAGGTGACCTCAACGACTGTCGTTCACACTGATTTTAACGACTCTGACGACAGTCGTCACAACAACAACGACGAGCACTAACGAACCAATCAACGATCCTGCCTAGTCCAAACACTCGGATCAGTCCAGCTGCCTCCGGTTTAACCCACATGAAGAAAAGATGACCTGAAACCTTCACGGATAACGTTTAAAATCTGTGGTAGTAGAAGACCTTGTACCCATGATCTATACTTAGACCGTTGCTTGTCAAGCAGGCATTCTGGGAAATGTAGTAAAATGCCTAAATGCTATAAGATTACACACACAGCCTGTTTTTAGATCACAAGTTCAGTTCAGTCCCAAAAATAACTCCTGGAGTGCGTTCAACATTTCTGAGTGATGTAAGAGCGGGGTGGCTTTTTCCAAACTGTGACACGATGTCCTCTTAATATACAGGTGTGTAATGTGTGTACCGTGTGCGGATTTAGTTGTCTGATGGGAAAGCGAGCGAGCCGTGGAAGTCGTTATCTGGGTCACAGAATGAAAAATTGAAAATAAGAGTCTGTCATCTAGCACAATTTATTCCACCATTTGTTTACAGTAGCGTTGTAAATGCAGTTTTTTGTATGTTGGTTTGTAGTCATACATCAGCTCTTGGCATTCTGAAGAGTGAGTAACATCTCACATGATTCAAATATTAAACAAATATTGTTAAATATGAACAAATGAATAAATAAAGCCCCAGTTCAGTGCATCCACAGCGGGACTACAGAGTCTTTTTTTTATTTTTCTGAGTGGCTCACGTCTCCAGTCGAAGTCAGCCAGACCTACTCTAGCAGAAAACACAACGTTGGTGTCGGTGGTGGTGTTGACGGTGGTGGTGGTGGTGGTGGTAGGGGGCTGGGTGGGGGGCGGGTACCAACGTTAGCGTAGACCAAGAGGTGCCTCTCGAATCACACACACACACACACACACACACATGCACAAACAGTCGTACACACTCGAGGCTCTCACACGAGAAGATGACTAATCGTGATCACATGAAACAAAAAAAAAAACAAAAAAACATCTGGCAGATCTAAAAAATAAATTAAAAAAAAAAGAACCGAGAGAGGTTACGTCTGTAATTTACAATGTGTTATGTCGCTTCTCTGTAGCTGTAAACATCAGCAAAGTAAAGGGACGACTGCCAGTCGCACACACACACACACACACACACACACACACACACACACACACGGGGAACATGGACATCTAGACTGTAAACATTTCAATACACAGACACACACACACAGCACTGACCCAGCCAGCCTTTTACACTGACCTTTCACACACACACACACCAGGCTTCAGCAAAAGCTATGTTATCACACACACACACTCACACACACACACACAGTGTACATACACATACCGGGTGAAGCCTGACACACACACACACACACACACATGTTACACAGTAGGAGCGTAAACTACATTGCTGGCCCCTTCCGCCGTCCAAAAAAACAGTACTGAGCATGCTCAGTCCGCTCCTCCTCCTCTTCCTCCTCCTTCGTCCCTCCATCTTCATTTATTTTTTTTTTAACCCCTCGCTGCCTGCCCCAGCAGAGCGGATCTAAATAGAAGCTAATGGTTAGCGGAGGCATTGTCGTGCCAGAACCGGAGCAACGTAACCCAAGCTCAGTAGCTTCTATGGAGGATTTAAATTTTTTTGTATTAATTATGATCAAATTAGGCGAGGAGGAACGATGAGAAAGAAGCACACCGAGTCTTTGTGAGAGGTCACCGAGCCGGAGTCCTGTTGTTGTTGTTGTTGTTGTTGTTGTTGTTGTTGCTGTTGCTGTTGTTGTTGTTGTTGTTGTTGCTGTTGTTGTTGTTGTGATGAGAGGCTCATTGATAATAATGTACAAGTCTGTCTCTCAAGGCGAGCGTCGGCAACTCAACAATCCTCCGTCGGTCGGGTTTCCTCTTCCTTCCCTTCCTGCTCTGCTTCCTCTCCTCTCCCTCCAGTTAAGGCCATGGGAGGGCTGGACACTAAATGACTGACAGGCCTGGATCCAGATACATGACGGACCACAAATGGCCACTTGTGGAGTTGGAAGTCGAGGCTGATGAAGCCCTTTAAAGGACTCTGTTAGCCTGGAGGAGGGAAGGAGGGGAGGAAGGGCGGCTGGGCGGCGAGGCGAGGGCGTCGTAAGCAGTCTCATCAGTAGACGTTAAGATGGAGGCCTCGGGGGAGGGGCCCTTTTATGTACGATGGTTCGACAGTCACATTTTCTTTTCTTTTCTTTTTTTTTTGGTTCAGTTCACGAGGAATAATTATCTTTGTTAGGATGATGGAGTCTGTCGGGATAAGTATGTGTTGATCGCTTTGATTGTTTCATCAGATTTGGTTGCGTCTGTGTCCAGATATCCACGGCCGGACAACGAGATGTCCTGCGGACAGAGAGCGGGAAAAATTAGTGACATTAAGTTACGTATAAAAATGATAAACAATCACATTAATGTTGGATATCTACAGTCATATGAAGTTTTAGTCCAGACTGAAATATGTACTATGAGTATTTCCAACTGGAATGTAGTGAGGTAGAAATATAAAAGGGAATATGAGGTAATATGGGAATACTAATGGGGAGTGGAGCCACTGTCGTGCCAGAACCGGAGCTCAGCGGCCTCTACAGACATAATGGCAGAGGAGATGAGAGCGAAGAGGACGCTGACGGAGGAAGCTAAGAGGAGAGAGTGAGCGAGCAAGAAGCCGCCGGACAAGAGTAAATGTGGGACTGACTTTTAGTGGTTGGTGAGAGCTTGGTGAAATAAAAGGCTGAAAGACAGACGCCGAGCTGGGCTGACTGCTGCTGGACTAGTCAGTGATATCAGCTGCTGCTGGGGACCTGGCTGATGATTGGCTGTTGGCAAAGTTGTCGACTCGAGTCAAAAACTTGAGTTACACTGAGTTAAACGGGTTGTGACGACCAATCTAGTTGGGTGGTGACGGTGTACAGGACGGTCCCTATAGGCCACGTTTCTTGTCTGTAACATTTATAATCCACTTGAGGCTGGCTCCAGAAGTGAGTCAGTCTCCAGAAGTCCCCATGTTAAAAACTTCACAGCAGAAATAAACATGTTTACAGCCTGGTACAAAAAACAGTTTTGGTCTCTGTAGCTAATTTCCCCGTTCATGACAACTGTACTGAGGGTGAATTTATATACAACTCACCTGTTCACATTATATTATTATTTTATTCTGTTTTATTGGAGCTGGTTGACGATTCGATTATTCTCAGTAATCTTCATGTTGAAGGTCTTTCCTGTCATTCATCGTTTGTACAGTGACTTTGTATCCATCATGTGATGGAACATGAGATCTTCTGGTTTACATGCACAGTCTTATCTTGCGATAATTAGCATTCAGACAGCAGTGTGTGTGTGTGTGTGTGTGTGTGTGTGTGTGTGTGTGTCCCTCACCTTGAACGGTATTCATCGCGGGCCCGGTGATCAGTCAGTCAGTCAGAGGGGTGTTCAGGGCAGGACCGATTGATCTCAAACCATGAGTCTATACAGCTGCAAATACAGACGACACTTAAATAAATACAGGTGCGAAGAAAAACTACAGCCAACAAACAAAAGGGGGTTATAATAATGAAACAAATCTGATAAAAACAACAGCGATCATGAGATAATTGAATTGTTCCGGCGCCTTAAATGGACTCTCGTTGCTAAAGTAACACGTAGGCATGTTGGAAGGCCTCCATGAAACTCCCACATGAGCAGAACATAAACAAATGTATAAATGTATAAATGAGACCCGGAGGGAAACATATAACGGCATTACACAGTTACAGCTCGCTCACGTGTGCGTGAAACTCGTTTTATGGATCCGGTTAATGTCATTTTCTCTGTTAGTATTTGTGTGTTTGAAGAGGATCGATGCCGCAATGGAGAAATATTCCAGCAAACATGAAAGTAATCGGAGGAATAACTCCATCAGAGAGTTATATTGTTATATATATAAAATATTAAAACTGTGGTTTACATTAATCATTGTTGTAACCTGATGAATGGAGCTCATAATCTGAATACTGTCGAGTGGTTTTATGTGAAACAATACTTCACAGGTGAACTAAAGATGACTAAGAGAGGAGGGATGCTTGGGCTTGGGTAGGGTTAAGATAACTCGAGAATGTCTGCGGCCAAGCGGCAGGTATGAAGGTGAGATGTTCGGGCCTGAAGTAGTCCAGAATTAAGGCGTAGGGCGAGGAGCCTGAGTGGTTAGGGTAAGGATTATCCCATCGAGAAGGTGTTAACATCTAGGACACAGGCGTGTAGGCGAGGATCAAGGATGTCTGAGGTCAAGAGGCAGGCATGAAGGTGCAAAGTTTGGGTTATGGTTAGAGTTATGGTGGTCAGGGTTAGGCGAGGAGCCTGAGTGGTTAGGGTTAGGATAACCTGCTGAGGAGGCGTTAGGATCGAGAATGTCTGAGGCCAAGCGGCAGGTATGAAGGTGAGATGTTTGGGCTTGAAGTAGTCCAGAATTTAGGCCTAAGGCCTAGGCGAGGAGCCTGAGCGGTTAGGGTAAGGATTAACATCTAGGACACAGGTGTGTAGGCGAGGATCAAGGATGTCTGAGGCCAAGAGGCAGGCATGAAGCGAGGATCAAGGATGTCTGAGGCCAAGAGGCAGGCATGAAGGTGCAAAGTTTGGGTTATGGTTAGAGTTATGGTGGTCAGGGTTAGGCCAGGAGCCTGAGTGGTTAGGGTTAGGATAACCTGCTGAGGAGGCGTTAGGATTGAGAATGTCTGAGGCCAAGCGGCAGGCAAGAAGGCGAGATGTTTGGGCTTGAAGTAGTCCAGAATTAAGGCGTAAGGCGAGGAGCCTAAGTGGTTAGGGTAAGGATTAACATCTAGGACACAGGTGTGTAGACGAGGATCAAGGATGTCTGAGGTCAAAAGGCAGGCATGAAGGTGCAAAGTTTGGGCTGGACGTTGTCTAGAGTTATGGTGGTCAGGGTTGAGTGGTTAGGGTTAGGATAACCTGTTGGGGAGGCGTTAGGATTCAGGATGCAAGGCATGAAGGAGAGATGTTCGGGCCTGAAGTAAGTCTATGCTCGGCTCTAGGGTTGGTTCGTTTCTGAATACACAAAAACGTGCATTAACTCTGCATGGATGTTTGAGCTCTTGAACGTGGGCCGATGGGTCATCCTTACCCTGCTTTTCATCTGTTTACGGTAATCATCCAAAGCTATCGGTTAGTTAATCTAACAGTGACATATCGACGTTTTAAAAAATTGCTACACGCAGCAACTTTACTGTCCGGAGATATTATACGAACAACCTGTAAATCAAAGGAGGCAACAAGCACGGTCCATCTTTAAGGAATGTTTTTATTGGAGTGCAGTGAGTGGATTTAATTAGAAGGAGTGCAAAATTATATAACAGGCAGTGATTCAAGTGTGTGTGTGTGTGTGTGTGTGTGTGTGTGTGTCACCTTTTGTGGTAGATGCAGAGGCACGGCAGTCTGGCTATGGTGTCCCCCTGCTGCAGTTCCTCTAGACAGATCACACACTCGCCGGCATCCCTCGCCAACACATCATCTAAAGTGGTGGGTACACACACACATCACACACACACACACACATCCCACACAAACACATCCCACACACACACACACACACACACACACACACACACACACACACACACACACACACACACAGAAGAACATGCATCAGATTGAGACAAAAACAGCAACGGATGTAGCTACTTTTTTCCTCCGCCTCAACTCTCTCTGTGATTTACAGAGTTTCCTGATGGACAGTGAAGTAAACTGCTGACAGCTGTAGCTGCTGTTAGCTCATGTTAGCTCGGTTTGTTAGCCAGGGCTGCCTACACCAGGGGAGTGTTAGTGTTTGGACCACCTGGAAGAAGAAGAGGAGGTTTACAAGGCTGTGGTGCAGAGCCAGTGTCGTGCCAGAACAGGAGCTCAGCAGCCTCTTTGGACATAATGGCAGAGGAGATGAGAGTGAAGAGGACGTTGACGGAGGAAGCTAAGAAGAGAAAGCTGAGCCTGCACAGACAACAGTAAATCTGGGACAAACCCCCCGACCAACTCTCTGTGATTTACAGAGTTTCCTGACGGACAGTGAAGTAAACTGTAGCTGCTGTTAGCTGAGTTTGTTAGCCGAGCTGTGAGCCCAGAGCACCGGAGGGGGGAGTGTTAGTGTTTGTACCACAGGAGTTTTAGACTACTGGAAAGGGGAAGAAGAAGAAGAAGAAGAAGAAGAAGAAGAAGAAGAAGAGGAGGTTCACAGGCTGGAGCCAGTGTCGTGCCAGAACAGGAGCTGGACATTAAGTTAGTATCATAGATCACGTTAAAACCAGAATATTACTATATATTTCACATGCTTTGGCTTTGGAGTCAGTGTGTAGATAGATAGATAGATAGATAGATAGATAGATAGATAGATAGACGACCATCCCCGTGTGTGACGCTGAGTGTATTAAATCTGAAGTCAACATCTGACCCCGGCTTTAATAATTAAGTGAAGAGGGTTGTTCCGTCGTGTTTCCCTTCACCTGTGAAATGTTTTTAAGAAATTAGGTCATCTGGATAAAGTTAGAGCTCGAACTCACCGTCAGTCCACATCGATGCAGCTGCGAGGCTTTTAACTGGATCAGATCCGAGAGACTCGCCTCTGTTCAATCTAACCTGTGAACTCCAGAGCTCGCCGCAATGTTTTATTGTCACTTCGTGAGCCACATTCGTGAGTTTTTAACCCTGTGTGTGCCGGCACATGACCCGACGTTCAGCTTTCCTGGAGCTGAAATGAGGTCATTGCAGTACAACATGCTGTACTGTACCAAAGAACAGACTGTGATGTTCATGTGAAAGTGTTGAAGATGAAGATTTGGACAAAATCTGTCGCCTCTTGAAAAGATACAAATCGCTTTGATGTATAACTTTAAGCCTTAATATAATGTGAACAGGTGAGTTGTATATAAATTCACCCTCAGTACAGTTGTCATGAACGGGGAAATTAGCTACAGAGACCAAAACTGTTTTTTGTACCAGGCTGTAAACATGTTTATTTCTGCTGTGAAGTTTTGAACATGGGGACTGACTCACTTCTGGAGCCAGCCTCAAGTGGACGTTAGAGGAACTGCAGTTTGTTTTTTTGGTCACTTTTGCTGCTTGGATTCATCTCGTTCAACTACACGCAAAAAAAAAATATCGTTATGGTTTCTGTTGGTCAGTAGACGTTGGAGTCTACGGGGGATAAATGACGCCAGTCGCTTCCAGATTTTCTGGAACTGCCGACAGCCTCAATAGCAGGAAGTTCATAAAGATATTAATAATGTATTTGGAGCCGATATTTCCTTTTAGATGTGATGTTTTATTTAAAGGGAGACATATCAATGATCTCACGAGCCGGTCTTCAAAATACATTTCTATTTTTCCAGATCCAGTCCAACCAAATGGACTCATTGGCTGATGAAAATATAAACACATCACACATCCCAGTTGTAGAGGGGGACAGATTTATCATGTTCAGTTGTTGGTAGTGTTGGAGAGGAGGTCCTCTTTGAAGAGCTGGAGGTCTTCAGCAGGTTTGTGAAGGTAGAGAGGGACGCCCCTGATCTGGTAGGAACTGGTAGGACGTTCCACCAACGGGAACAACAGACGAGAAAAGTTTGGATCGCCTTGAACGAACGGGTAACATATGTCTGAATGAGGACGTTCAAGAACTGGAGACTACTTTGTAGTCAGCGTTGGGGATTTGGGTAGACAGTGGAGCTCAATGAGCAGCGGGGTAACGTGATGAAGACCAGGTGAGCCGCCATGTTCTGGATCATCTGAAAGGGTTTCACTGTGCAGGCTGGGAGGCCCGTCAGGAGGGCGGTACAATAATCTAGAGATCACCACAGCCTGGATCAGGAGTTGGGTAGCATGTTGAGTCAAGTAAGACCTGATTTTTCTGATGTTGTGACTCCACGTTCTCCAACATTTAGCCTTCTGAAGGTGCCTGAGGGACGAACACGAGGCGTGAGGTTGGGTTTTATCAACCTTAAGAGCAATCTGGCCGTAGTTGCCAAGATATCCTTCAAAGTTTTGGGACAGACGAGAAAAAGCTCAATATTTAAAGAAACGTAACGAGGTTATGTGTGAAACTCCGCCCGCTCACGCCACCCAGACTTCCCCGGGCCTCTCAATCATCAGCTCCCTCCTCTCCTGCCCCAGCTTCCTTCTTGACTTTCAGCTGTCTCTCCTGGTCGCTGGCTCGCCAACAGACATTTGGCATCCGCCACCTTCACATCAATTATGAGCGGGAGGAGTCGCTCTTTGCTTCTTTGAATCACGGCGCTCAATTCCCCCTTTTTCTTGTCTCTCTTTTTCGGCGTCCTCCGCTGACCCGAGCTGCGGGAGGCAAACTGCACGTCACCTTTCTCTTTACCTTTCCAGCCCCATCGGTGTCTCCTGCTGAGCGAGTGTACGTGGCCCCTCTAACTCTCCGTGCGAAGGGGGCTATATTTAGTGAGAGGCATTAAAATATCATCATGCAGCCGAAACCCAAAAAAGATCCAGTGGTCAGCTCATGTACCTATAACCCCCCTCACCTGCTCATAAACACACACAGTGCAGACGACACCGAGACACAAATTAATTCATTTGATTCAGTTTTTTTAGATTTAAACGAAATTAGAGCTACAATCTGTGACTTTTCGTCTCTTTCACGGGAGCAAAAATGGGACATTTAGTGTCACATTTGTGGAGTTATTTCAGCTTGTTGTTGTTATCGGTCTGCAGAGAGTAATTTGGGTCATTCAGAGAAACACCGACAAAGAAGAAGTCTGCTCACTGAATGTGACGTTAATGAGTTAAAAACATCACAGCTGCCAACTGTAGCTGCTGTTAGCTCAGTCCGGCTGCCCGGACTGTGAGCTCAGAGCACAGGGGGAGCGTTAGATCTGAACCACCGGGAAGAAGAGGAGGTTTATAGGCTGGAGCTGGTGTCGTGCCAGAACAGGAGCTGGGCAATATAAGCTCAGCAGCCTCTATAGACAAAATGGCAGAGGAGAAGAGAGTGAAGAGGACGTTGACGGAGGAAGCTAAGAAGAGAAAAGGAGAGAGTGGACGAGAGTAAATCTAGGACTGACTTAAAAGTGATTATTACAATATTTCTATTGATTGATTAATCGAATAATTCTTTGTCAGTCATTCGTAAATTATTAATTTATTGAGGTTTGTTGCCACAGACACTACCGAGCATGACCGAGCATGCAAACATTCCTCAAATGTAGATCCTGATAACGTATACGTAAGATACTGAAGAAACATTCAGATTATTTATAATGCTTAGATATTTAAACACTTCACTCTGCTCAGCTTTATCACAAGAAATAAAAACCTACATCTCGAGGATGCGAGTAGTCGCCGACTTTCCCCGAGAGGTTTCCGGCATCATTCACGTTTATTGTTACTCTGCGTCCGCTGTGATACTCATGGCTATTTATGAATGACATAAAAATGCACATAAAGAGCGAGAAAAGAGCTGCAGACGCGCCGTCTGCCTCCCAGACTACTGTTTATTTCCATCGAGCGGGCTGCTCTTTTAATTACAGACCTGGACTGACACTCCTGGTTGCTTGGAAACGCGTGATTGACAAGCGGCCACGTCTGTTCGTCGCCCCTGGCAACCCTCTGATTGACAGTGAGTTGTTTGACTCCAGACTGTGCACATCTGATCTGAGCCTGAAGGTCACCTTGTGTTTGTCCGTCTGCTGTCTTTGTCTAACAACTTTACACGATACAGCCGGTTACGTTACGCAACCGGCTGTATCGTGTAAAGTTGTTAGAGGCGAGGAAGAGGAGTGGAGTCCACATATAGCACGAGGCCGGTGCAGGTGAAATAAAGTGAGTTTGGAGCCTGTAGCTGAATTGGGAGTGAGAAGAAGATTGAGTGACAGAGACAGAGAGAGGAGAGTGAAACTGTCTTAAGGAAGATGGGATCCAGAGTGATGGAGTACCCTGATGGCTGATAACGGTCCAGAGGAGAGAGGGTAAAAGGAGAAAGACTCCCATAATTCCTCTCTCCTTTTTTCCCCGGCTCTGTCTGTCCCGTCACTCTTTATTTCCAGCAAATTACTCTCCCCTCTCTCCTCCGGTCTGTCCTCGCCGTGTAATCCCTCTCTCACTTTCTCTCTGTTCAACGCCGGGCTGCAGCTTATCTCGTTTCCCAGCATGCTCAGGGGTCTATTGTCAATCACCTGGGCCCGACTGACTGTCGCACATCAGCACATCTCCGAGCAAGGTCATTACACATGCACACGTTTACTGTAGAAATCAGGAGTTTATGACGGTCGTATATCTCGTTAACGCGTACAGTTCAATGTAATCTGTGTTTGTTTGCCTCCAGTTTCAGAGTGTAATCCCTCTGTGGTAAATATGTTCAGCTGTACTCGAGTATTTGTTCTGATTACATACACTTACATCACCAGCAGCAGACACAGCAGCAGCTGATATCACTGACTAGTCCAGCAGCAGTCAGCCCAGCTCGGCGTCTGTCTTTCAGCCTTTTATTTCACCAAGCTCTCACCAACCACTAAAAGTCAGTCCCACATTTACTCTTGTCCGGCGGCTTCTTGCTCGCTCACTCTCTCCTTTTCTCTTCTTAGCTTCCTCCGTCAACGTCCTCTTCACTCTCATCTACTCTGCCATTATGTCCATAGAGCAGGGGTTGGCAATTAGCGGCCCGTGGGCCAAAACTGGCCCGCCATCAATTATATCTTGCCCGCGAGATGACGTTGATTTATTAAAAAAAACAAAACAAAAAGATATATCTTTTAAACCTCATGTTTTCTGTCAAAAATACAACAATTCCACAGATTTCACAACTTTTATTGAAAAGTAGCTGATAAGTAACGTGACAAAACAGCAGCCAGAATGTTGGAACAGGATGGAACGCTAACTGCGCTGTAACCTGTGGAAAATAAAAGTGTCCTGTGGCCCTCATGCAACAGACAAGGTGAACAAATATGTTTCATTATATAAAAAAACAAAAAACAAAAAACAAACAAGGTCGGCTCAAATATCAGCAGTGGGCGTGAAAACAGCACATAGAAGCTTTAAATCAAATTAAATGCATTTTTAAAGTTAAATAACATTTTTTTAACGTTTATTTTGAATAATAGAAAAAATAGAAAAACTTTTTTTTTCCAGTAGGAAATCATGTTCATGGCCCGCGATGGAATTGTCAGAAAAAAAATCGGCCCGGGTCCAAACTTATTTGCCGACCCCTGCCATAGAGGCTGCTGAGCTTATATTGCCCAGCTCCTGTTCTGGCACGACACTGGCTCTGCTCCTCAACTGCGCCTGTGGTACACACCAGTGATGCACGGGTTGATCCAAATTGAGCGGGTCATGAGTCACCAAACAATATTTTTAATGATATTCGGGTCGCGGTCGGTCGGGTCGTTTGAAATAAAGATGCCGAGTAAAGTTTTGTAATTTATGCAGTAGACAAAGTTTTCTGTGAAATACACAGAATTTATTGGCTGAATAACTGGCGCGAAGAAACCGCATTTTGAAAGGCTGCTTTTAAATAAATATAATAACTCAGTAATGTGTTTTACGTAGCCCGGTGACGCTACGAATTTAATCAAGAGTATGGACTACTTTTATCTGCTGCGGTCCAAGTTCGGGCAGGTTAGTTTAAAACGTCGGTGCGGGTCGATCAAACATGGACCCGCGCATCACTGGTACACACTAATACTCAGCCCGGCTAACAAACTGAGCTAACAGCAGCTACAGCTGTCAGCAGTTTACTTCACTGTCCATCATAAACTCTGTAAATCACAGAGAGTTGAGGCGGAGCAGCCGGAGGACATCAGAGGGAAAACCAGAAAACATTTCCTCCATAAAATATGATCCAGTTTCACCAGAATCAGTCAAATAGTTGGTGGCGTGCACCTCCTGCGTAGTCGGCTGCTGTATTTTAACCTTGTGGTCACAATGTCAGCACTCGGAAAGCCTCATATTTTCTTTGATTAACTCACTAATAGCGGGTATCATTCCCCACAAAACATGAAGCACACTGAGGCGTAACAGATTAGCGGTCATGGAATCGAATCATTCAGCCGGTGGTTGGAAAACAGAGAGAGAGGAGCAACGTGGAGAAACAGTGAGGGATGAGCGAACAGAGCAGCTCCACACAGACGATCGATAAAACAGAATAAAAGAGTCGGACAGGCCTGAGCTGTTACACACCACGACCCCGTGAGACCGAGCTCGGCATCGATCGGGAAGTTTTAAACTTCATCTGTATGACGACGTGACATTTTAAATACGCCCAGCTCACATTTTACCGTCTTTACTCAGATTTTTGGCTCAAAATATGTTTCAAAAGAAAAAGGGGCAGCAGATTAAATTTGTTTTTTCTCCTCTTTCTTCTTGGCTGTTAGCCCCTTTGATTAATCTGCAAAATTATATTGAATAACATATAAAAGTTACAGGAAATCAAGCCATAAATTATGCAGAAAAGTAACTGTGAGGACACCTTGAACCCTCCTTCTTCGTCCTCTTTGAGCTGCACTAATTGTTGCAGGTTTATTTATTTTTTGGATCCAAACTTCCTGATAAACTCGAGTTTCTTTAAGTGGCTTTCAGCCACAATATCCGCCACTACGACCACGATCAATCCAGTCATTTCATTTGTTCTGTTTCTCGTGTGCCAGAGGGATTTTTTTTATTTTTAAAGATATAACACTCGTGAAACTGAAGCCAGTTCAATTCAGAGGAATGTCTGTTTGCAGCATTGAAGGCATTAAAAGTGTTGGTACTACTACTACTGAAAGAACCAACAGGCTGTTTATAATGTAAGTACAACACTTACTGAAGTGAAACTAAATGGGTATTTATTCCAGGTTCTCACATCTTTTTCAATATTAAATTTAAGGACTTTTCAAGGTCTAAGACAAGCCCAGTTTCTTCAAAATTCAAGACTGAGACCAAGCAGTGAATCGAAAAATTCCAGTTCCTTAACAATACCATGACACGGTAAACTAACATAGTACATCCGGGAAGTGAAGCCAATGCAAGAAGTGCCAAAAACAAACTGCAGATCCTCAAACGTCCACTTGAGGCTGGCTCCAGAAGTGAGTCAGTCTCCATAAGTCCCCATGTCCAAATGTCCAACTTCACAGCAGAAATAAACATGTTTACAGCCTGGTACAAAAAACAGTTTTGGTCTCTGTAGCTAATTTCCCCGTTCATGACAACTGTACTGAGGGTGAATTTATATACGACTCACCTGTTCACATTATATTTGACAGGTAGGTGTTGTTGCAAATGGCTTGTTTGAGCACACAGGCGTCATTTGACCCGCCTGACGTCCACCAATAATCCACGACATCCAACAGCCAGCCACAGACATACGACTGAATCAAATTCTGGTGACCGACACCAGGTTGTGTAGCACTTTAGACGTTTATTTATCATCACCAGTGTTGCGGAGTGCAGCAGATTCTGAATATTATACGTCACGATTGGTTGTTTGGACCTCCAAACGCTAAAATAAACCACAGATACGATCGTCCTCAGACGGGATCAGAAACATCTTGTGAGGATGGACAGGTTGATTGGCATTAGAGGCCTTCGCAGCCTCAGTTCGTAAACTCTCTTCTTCTATGAATTTTTATGATTTTCCTCATTTCTCCTCATTCATATTTATCATGTTTTGGAAGGAACAGCTCGACAACACACGTCAGTCTGTAGACCCACCCACCACATCATGAATATTTATCAGCACAGCAGCATTGACAGGGGACTTGGCACAATATTGGGAAGACCAATAAATATGGAGAGAGAAAAAAAAAACATATAATGTTGAAACACCAGAGCCAGAATCAGTTTATTATTTACTGGCACACCAATGAGCTCGGATTTTCCTTCCAAGTATCAGATCTACAGGTCGCATGAAGAGAAAAGGTCCTTACCGTTGTAAGAGAGACGAGGCTTGCTTAGACACATGATGAAGTGAACTTCCATTTCATTGGACGCCACCGACTTGGAGCAGACAGGACACTTGAATCCTGGGAAGAACACCAGAGAACAGATCGGTGAAACATTCAAATATAAACAGAATATAAACAAGTAAACGCGCACAAAATCTGCTTTTCAGACATTTCTAATAGATACTGCCCCAATTTAAGACAGAACATGAGAAACATAGTTGTGTTAGGCAGGTGGTTTGAAAGACGAGTGACCTCAGGTGACCTTAACGACTGTCGTTTACACCGGACCTCAGATGACTTTAACGACTGTCGTTTACACCGGACCTCATGTGACCTTAACGACTGTTGTTTACACCGGACCTCAGGTGACCTTAACGACTGTCGTTACACCAGACCTCAGGTGACCTTAACGAATGCCATTTACACCGGACCTCAGGTGACCTTAACGACTGCGGTTTACACCAAACCTCAGGTGACCTTAACGAATGCCGTTTACACCGGACCTCAGGTGACCTTAACGACTGTTGTTTAGACCGGACCTTAGGTGACCTTAACGACTGTCGTTACAGACCTCAGGTGGCCTTAACGACTGTCGTTTACACCGGACCTCAGGTGACCTTAACGACTGTCGTTACAGACCTCAGGTGACCTTAACGACTGTCGTTTACACCGGACCTCAGGTGACCTTAACGACTGTCGTTTACACCGGACCTCAGGTGACCTTAACGACTCTCGTTTACACCGGACCTCAGGTGACCTGAACGACTGTCGTTTACACCGGACCTCAGGTGACTTTAACGACTGTCGTTTACACCAAACCTCATGTGACCTTAACAACTGTCGTTTACACCAAACCTCATGTGATCTTAACGACTGTCGTTTACACCGGACCTCATGTGACCTTAACAACTCTTGCAACAGTCGTCACAACAACAATGAGCACTAACGAACCGAGCCCTTGATTGAATCAACCCCTTCATTTTAAAGAAAACAATATTTCTAATTATACAAAGTACTATTCAAACATGTGTCATAATCAAAACACTAATCAATTAAATTGTCAATGTCAATTAAATTTTGACAAAAAAAAAATATGCAAAAAAGAAAAAAACATCTCGAGGCTTTGTAACATGTGACACATGCTTCGATAATTCTTTTATAATAGAAAGTCAAATTTACGTAACAAGCAGCTTCTTTGGCAGAAACATCCCAAAGCAAAAAAAGATATTTTACTTTTCTTAATATCAACTCATCATGATCTGCACCTTTAACCCAGCTGACAGCCTCTAACATCATTACAAACAATGTTCCAATTACTTTTTTTTAATATCTTTATGTAAATAAAGTTGAAAAAAAGTGTTTCAGATTTAAATGGTGACATCCATTTATCTCCTAATGTGATGATCTAAACTCTTGGCGCCCTGATGATAAATTACCCGTCACCAGACCACTTAAGTGTTGCTGTTTTTCTTCAGGGTCCTCTGGATCCCATCTGATGACAAACCATGACAAACTAGGTGTGGATGCTGTGCCACATCTTGCTGTGATATAAAGCACAGAGCAGTCTGGACTCAAACAGTCCCCGCTGAGTCTCCAACAAAGTGATGTGCATGTCAAACGCTGAGGTGATCGCCCTCCCCGGTGCCCCCGTGTTCGAAAACATCTACGGTGGCCAAATGTGAAAGAAAATGTGATGAGGTGTCCTGTGGGGTGTCCTTTGGGTAGAGAAACACGATGCAGTGCCATATAGGAACATCAAAAGGCAAATTTTATAACTTTTCTCTCATAAACAAACAGATAACGTAACGCTTTACGGCACTAAGTCACACAGCACCAACTATTTCACTGATTCTGGTGAAACTGGATCATATTTTATGGAGGAAATGTTTTCTGGTTTTCCCTCTGATGTCCTCCGGCTGCTCCGCCTCAACTCTCTGTGATTTACAGAGTTTATGATGGACAGTGAAGTAAACTGCTGACAGCTGTAGCTGCTGTTAGCTCAGTTTGTTAGCCGGGCTGCCTGGACTGTGAGCTCAGAGCACCGGGGGAAGGTGTGAGTGTTTGTACCACAGGCGTTTTGGACCACCGGGAAGTAGAGGTGGTTCACAGAATGGAGCCGGTGTCATGCCAGAACCGGAGCTGGGCAATGGGCTCAGCAGCCTCTATGGACATAATGGCAGAGGAGAAGAGAGCAAAGAGGACATTGATGGAGAAAAATAAGGTGAGAAAAGGAGAGAGTGAGCGAGCAAGAAGCCGCCGGACAAGAGTAAATGTGGGACTGACTTTTAGT
>NC_040030.1:15115343-15145656 GCF_000972845.2 Larimichthys crocea
TATATTGAATAATATATAAAGTTACAGAAATCAAGCCATAAATTATGCAGAAACAGTAATGTGAGGACACCTTAAACCCTCCTTCTTCGTCCTCTTGCGCTGCACTAATTGTTGCAGGTTTATTTATTTTTTGGATCCAAAACCTCCTGATAAACTCGAGTTTCTTTAAGTGGCATTTCAGCCAAATTCCCCACTACGAACCACGTTCAATTCCCAGTCATTCATTTGTTCTGTTTCTAATGTGCCACAGGGATTTTTTTTTTTTTTTTTTATTTAAACAGATTAACACTCGTTGTAAACTGAAGCCAGTTCAATTCAAGGTAAAGTTCTGTTTCGCATGAAGGGCCATTTTAAAAGTGTTGGTACTTACTACTACTTACTACTGAAAAGAAACCAAACAGGCTGTTTTATCATTTAATGTACATTACACACTTTACTGAAGATGAACACTAAATGGTATTTATTCTCAGGTTCTCACATCTTCTTCAATATTAAATTTGAGGACTTTCAGGTCTTAATACGACAAGCCCAGTTCCTTCAAAAATTCAAGGACTGAAACCCAAGCGGTGAATCCAAAAATTCCAGTTCCTTAACAATACCATAACACGGTAAAACTAACATGGGCACATCCTGAAGTGAAGCAATGCAAGAACGAGTGCCAAAACACAACTGCAGATCCTTAAGTCCACTTGAGGCTGGCTCCAGAAGTGAGTCAGTCAGTCTCCATAAGTCCCCATGTCAAAACTGTCACAGCCAGAAATAAACATGTTTACAGCCTGGTACAAAAAAACAGTTTTTGGTCTCTGTAGCTAATTTCCCCGTTCATGACAACTGTACTGAGGTTAATTTATATACAACTCACCTGTTCACATTATATTTGACAGGTAGGTGTTGTTGGCAATGCTTGTTTGAGCACACAGGCGTCATTTGACCAACCTGACGTCCACCAATAATCCACAGACATCCAAACAGCAGACACAGACAAACGACTGAATACAAATTTCTGGTGACCACAGCAGGTTGTGTAGCACTTTAAGACGTTTATTTTATCATCCACCAGTGTGCGGAGGTGCAGCAGATTATGAATATTATCCGTCACGATTGTTGTTTGGACCTAAACGCTAAAATAAACCACAGATACGATACGGATCAAAAACATCTTGTGAGGCTGGACAGGTTGATTGGCATTAGAGGCCTTCGCAGCCTACGTTCGTAGACCTCTCTTCTATGAAATTTTTATGATTTTCCTCATTTCCCCTCATTCATATATCATGTTTTGGAAGGAACAGCTCGACAACACACGTCAGTCTGTAGACCCACCCCACCACATCATGAATATTTATCAGCACCGCAGCATGACAGGGACTTGGCACAATATTGGGAAGACCAATAAATATGGAGAGGAAAAAAAAAACTATATATGTTGAAACACCAGAGCCAGATCAGTTTATTATTTACTTGGCACACCAATGAGCTTGGATTTTCCTTCCAAGTATCAGATCTACAGGTCGTATGAAGAGAGAAAAGGTCCTTCCGTTGTAAGAGAGACGAGGCTTGCTTAGACACATGATGAAGTGAACTTCCATTTCATTGGACGCCACCGACTTGGAGCAGACAGGACACTTGAATCCTGGGAAGAACACCCAGAGAACAGATCGGGATGAAACATTCAATATAAACAGAATTAAAACAAGTAAACGCGCAAAAATCTGCTTTTCAGACATTTCTAATAGATCTGCCCCAATTTAAGACGAGAACATGAGAAACATAGTTGTGTTAGGCAGTGGTTTGAAAGACGAGTGACCTAGGTGGACCTTAACGACTGTCGTTTACACCACCTCAGGTGACCTAAGACTGTCGTTACACGGACCTCAGGTGCCTTAACGATGCGTTTACACCCCTCAGTGCCTAGACGTCTTTACACGACGTGCTAACGACTGTCGTTAACCGACCTTACTACGACGCGTACGCCTAGTGACCTAACGACTGTCGTTTACACCAAACCTCAGGCTTTAAGACGCTTACATCGACCTCAGTGTTAACGACTGTCGTTTCACCACCTCAGGTGACCTTACGACGCGAACACACTCAGTGCTTAAGCTGCGTTTACACAAGTCAGTGACCTTAGACTGCGTTCACAACCTCAGGGACTTAATACTGTCGTTTACACCGACTCAGGTGAAACCTTACGACGTCGTTACACGGACCTCGAGTGACCTACGACTCTTGCAACAGTCGTCACAACAACAATGAGCACTAACGAACCGCCCCTTGATTGAATCAAACCCTTCATTTTAAAGGAAACAATATTTCTAATTATACAAAGTACTATTCAAACATGTGTCGTATCAAAACACTAATCAATTAAATTGTCAATGTCAATTAAATTTTGACAAAAAAAAAATATGCAAAAAAGAAAAAAAACATCTTGAGGCTTTGTAATGTGAACATGCTTCGATAATTATTTTATAATAGAAAGTCAAATTTACGTAACAAGCCAGCTTCTTTGGCAGAAACATCCCAGAGCAAAAAAAGATATTTTACTTTTCTTAATATCAACTCATCATGATCTGCACCTTTAACCCAGCTGACAGCTCTACTCATTACAAAATGTTCCAATTACTTTTTTTAAATATCTTTATGTAAATAAAGTGAAAAACGTGTTTCAGATTTAAATGGTGACATCCATTATTCTCCTAATGTGATGATCTAAACTCTTGGCGCGCGCCTGATGATAAATTACCCGTCACCAGACCACTTAAGTGTTGCTGTTTTTCTTCAGGGTCCTCTGGATCCATCTGATGACAACCATGAACAACTAGGTGTGGATTCTGTGCCACATCTTGCTGTGATATAAAGCACAGAGCAGTCTGGACTCAAACAGTCCCCGCTGAGTCTCCAACAAAGTGTGTGCATGTCAAACGCTGAGGTGATCGCCCTCCCCGGTGCCCCGTGTTCGAAAACATCTAAGGTGGCCAAATGTGAAAGAAAATGTGATGAGGTGTCCTGTGGGGGGTGTCCTTGGGTAGAGAAACACGATGCCAGTGCCATATAGGAACATCAAAAGCAAATTTATAACTTTTCTCTCATAAACAAACAGATAACGTAACGCTTTACGGCACTAAGTCACACGCAGCAACTATTTCACTGATTCTGGTGAAACTGGATCATATTTTATTGAGGAAATGTTTTCTGGTTTTCCCTCTGATGTCCTCCGGCTGCTCCGCCTCAACTCTCTGTGATTTACAGAGTTTATGATGGACAGTGAAGTAAACTGCTGACGGCTGTAGCTGCTGTTAGCTCAGTTTGTCTCGGGAGCCATGTCGAGCTCAGAGCACGGGGACAGAGGCGCAAATGTGGCCAGGACCGGCGCTGTTTGTACCACAGGCGTTTTGGACCACCGGGAAGAAGAGGTGGTTCACAGAATGGAGCCGGTGTCATGCCAGAACCGGAGCTGGGCAATGGGCTCAGCAGCCTCTATGAGTAAAGAGGACATTGATGGAGGAAAATAAGAGAATAGGAGTGAGCGAGCAAGAAGCCGCCGGACAAGAGTAAATGTGGGACTGACTTTTAGTGGTTGGTGAGAGCTTGGTGAAATAAAAGGCTGAAAGACAGACGCCGAGCTGGGCTGACTGCTGCTGGAATAGTCAGTGATATTAGCTGCTGCCGCCAAAGTAATCGTAACAGGAGTCCGGTCAGATCATTACAGAGCCAGTGAAGGGAGGAGTTTGGGCTGGACACTGGAGATTACTGTTCGTCTAAGCATGACACAGAAGGTCTCCCGAACATAACAGAAAACTCAATCTTTCTCGTGATCTTTCCCAAAACAGAAACAGGTCGTAATCTTCACATCACAAAACAGACAGATGATGATCCGGTCGATGGGGATCAGTTCTTGGGTTCATGGACAAACAACGTCTTTCGTCTGCTCACACATTTTCACACGCTACGTCTCTTGGTTGTGTTTCATAATGTACAGAGCCATCTCTGTATAGCCTCCCTCCTGTGCTGCTGTTTGGATGGGATCCATTAAGGCCTAACTGTATTAGTTTAACACATAACGGATAATTAGATCAACCACTGGGCCACATGAGCCGAGTTTGCACAAAGCTGAAAACAGACAACGAAGACTGTATCATGCAAACACTGACGCCCTCATACTTCTTCTTATATGTGCTACAGTCATGTGGTGGTGTAATGAGATTTACATGAAACCAGCAGCATTGCCACAGGGCTTTCCTTTGACGTTCACACCTTTCGGTGGAGTTTTTTTTATCTCGATGGAGATTTGCACACTTTGCAGTTCTTGTAGCGTTCGGACCTCATCTATCAGGAGAGTATCTATCAGTTTGTTCTGTCCTGTTGTTTTTATGTTTTTGTCCTTGTCTTCTCTCTGTTTGAAATGAATGGTTACGTAAAAAAAAATGTACTTGAACTCCTGTGACTTAGTGTTGCCTCTCTGTATGGTTGGTGAACATAGAAGACACGGATTAAATACGAGGAAGTCGAAGGTCAGCTGAGGTTGAGATATCTGGACTTTCAGTCCGTGGTAAAGGCTAAACTCTGAAAATCCTTGCATCCTACAACTTGTCTTTTAGTAGAACAGTCTGTTTTATTTGAAAGATTTTCATTGGCCTGGAGCGGTCAAAGTAACCATTATAACTCAAGACGGGAAGCACAGAAGATATTATACAACATAGTGAAGATGTTTTCTTGTATTTTCTTTCTTTGCGTTTGCTTTCATCAACTGCAGTGTGTTGACCTCTTAGAGCTACCATAGTTTTTTTGGACAGAAGTGCGGCGTTGCTGCTGCAACTTTTCACTCTGAGATTAACTGGCGACCTCCCGGTGTCTCTTTACCTCCACAGAGGTTTGGAAAACTTCCAAGAACAGTTAGTAAAAAGAGAACTTGCCCACCACAACTGCAGGGATATCCTTAAATAGTCTGATTTATTTTGTTACCGTCATCACTGCGATTGGAGGTGAAACTGGAGTATGATGGAGAAGAACCTGTGAGGAGATGTCAGACAAATCTAATGTCATAAATTTAGATTCGTAAATCACACATTTGAAGATTCTCAGTCATCGTTGATGGAAGCGACGTGAAGACGTGACCTTTGGCTTTGTGAAATGTGTTTTTCACTATTTTTATACATTTTCCTTCCTCTTCTCCGGGGTCAGGTCACGGTGGCAGCATGTTTAGCAGAGCGTTCCAGACGTCCGTCTCTTCAGCAACTCATTGCAGCTCCTCCCGGAGGATCCCGAGGCGTTGCCAGGCTAAATGGGCTTTGTTGTCCCTCCAGCGGGTTCTCTTTCCAGCTAGACGTGCCCAGAAACCTCCAAAGGAAAGTGCCCAGGAGGCATCCTAATCAGATATTGAACCACCTCAGCTGGCTTCTTTCAACCCGAAAGAGCAGCACGCTCCCTCCGGATGTCCGAGCTCCTCACCCTATCTGCAATCTCATTTCTTTTGGTCACTACCCAAAGCTCATGATCATAGGTGAGGGCTGAAACGTAGATGGACTGGAAGTTCGAGAGCTTTGCCTTCTGGCTCAGCTCCCTCTGAACCACAACAGATCCGCCGGTCCATCACACGCTCCATTTTCCCATCATTTATGAACAAGAATGGGTGGCTTGGAGATAGGGTGGGGAGCTCGGAGAAGAGCCTCTGAGGTGTTTTTAACATCTTATTAGGATGCCTATTGGGCGCCTTCCTTTGGAGGTGTTATGGGCACTTGGGAGGAGACCACGGTAGACCCAGAACCCGCTGGAGGGACTATATAGCCCATGTATCCTGGGAACGCATCGGGATCTTCCAGGAGGAGCTGGAATGTGTTGCTGGGAAGAAGGACCGCCCTGCTAAACCTGCTGCCACTGTGATCTGACCCCGGATAGGAGGAAGAAAATGGATGGTGGATGGATTGTGAACAAGACCTCGAGATACTCCTTCGTAACTCGCTCCCTACCCAATCCCAAATGTTGGGAAAAGAGGCGTGTGACTTTACTTGCATGATTCAGACACAATCAGCTGTTTGTCTTAGAAACGCTGCACCAATAAAAACACGAGATACGGAGGTACATAAGTTTGACAATTTGTTCGGTTACACACTCGGACAAATTCACTATACGCAGCAGACCCCCCCTCCACATGGCAGCTGACCCACTTCTCCCTTGGCTGCTATTTTCAGATGCTCCATAGGGACGAGCAGAAAGAGAGAGGGAGAGCGATGGAGGGAATGAGTGAAAAAGAGGTGCAGGAGGAAGGTGAGAGAGTTCAGGCATTTGAGGAGAAATGAAGGGTTATGATATATGGTCCAGCAGGACTCGAGCTGTGCAGTCAGGAGGTGTGTGTGTGTGTGTGTGTGTGTTTGCCTTCAACTCAGCCAAGCACCACAAATCCTGGAGGACTTTTCATATTCAAGGAGTGCATAAGGTCAGATAGGGACGAAAATAAATCATAGGACTTGAATCATAAATTAATTATAGTGGTGCCTATGTGAGAGTGTGTGTTTGAGCAGTAATCCTGCAGCGCACACCGGAGCACAGGAGTTTAGTTTATGTCAAATTGGCACATTTCTCTCAAATATTTTTCTTGACTATCGTCGCTGTGGACTGCAGGCAGCATTTTTTATGATCAGCAGCTTTTACACCAAACGACAGGAGAGACTCTGTGCTGCTGAGGAGACACATTTTAATGTTAAGCTCTCGACATGTGCATGTCCGTTAGGCCTAACCGCGGAATGTAACAAATCAGCACCAAATACTCACAAACGCAGTCCACAGAAATACGAACGAGCCCCCAATTTTGTGACAATCCGTCAAACCTGAACAAAACTAAACAAAAGGGGGAGAATGTATGTTTGTCAGTAGCACAATCAACTCAGTGTGCTACCCAACTCCTGTTGGGTACTCAGTGTGCTACTGTAACGTCCTCCTGACAGTGAAACCCTTTCAGACGATCCACAACGACAAAATAGAGACTCGATTTCTAAACGGAAAACCAGGTTTTGCGTCGACCTTCGACCTCAACATGCTGACACAGTTAGAGAAGGACAATGGACGATCTAGCCAGGTATTTATAAACCGTAACCTGCTTGAGGATGGGATGTAAAATGCAGATCTTTGGAAGCAATGTGAGGACCTAACCTTTGGCTTTGTGAAATTTGTGAAATATCCATCCATTCTCTTCCTCTTATCCGGGGTTGGGTTGCAGTGGCAGCACCTGGGGGATCCCATGGTGTTCCCAGGCTTAATGGGCTACATATTCCCTTCAGCGGTTTCTGGGTTTTCCCAGGGTTCTCCTCCCAGTTGGACGTGCCCAGAACATCTCCAAGGAGGCATCCTAATCGGATGTTGAACCACCTCAGCTGACTTCTTTCAACCCGAGAGAGAAGCGTCCAAGCTTCTCTTTTGGGTCCACCCAGTGGAGGAAGTTCATTTCAGCCGTTTGTATCCACAATCTCATTCTTCTGGTCACTACACAAAGCTCATGATCATAAGTGAGGGTTGGAACACAGATGGACTGGAAGATCAAGAGCTTTGTCTTGTTGCTCAGCTTCTGGTCCATGTCAAGCTCCATTTTCCCATTGGTGATCCCTAGGTGTTCCCAGGTTAGATGGGTTATGTAGTCCCTCCAGAGGTTTCTGGGTCTACCCCGGGTTCTTTTCCCAGTTGGATGTGCCCAGAACATCTCTGAAGAAAGGCATTCTTTGGAGCTGTTCCGGGCACATCTAACTAGCAGGAGACCCCCAGACAGACCCAGAACCGGCTGTAGGGACTATATAGCACATCTAGCATGGGAACACCTCCTCGCCACCACAACCCTAAGCCTGGATGGATGGATCGTGAACAAAACCTAAAGATACTCGTACTCCTCTTGGGGCAGCAACCTGGAGTTGGGAGTGAGTTGCAGTTCATGCCAAAGATAGCATGCACATCGATCTACATCCAGAATCTAAAAAAATGTAATAAATCCAAGAAGCTCATTTAGATTAGATTGTCCAAGGCCTGATGAAGCTGTTTACTATGCACTGCATGAGGTATATCTTCATTTACTGGCCGACGTCCAAAGCAGGAGGAGGACGAATGTGAAGAACTTAACAATAGTAATAAGAAGGGATGAATTCAGCTTAAGGAGATCCAAAAGAAAACATCCAAACCTTATTTGCACCTTGACACAAAGAAATGTTTTTACTTTTCCCATGTGTGTTTTTGTCTGAGACATTCAGTGGGAAATTTAAGCCTGTTGGGAACAGTAACAAGCTCAGCGTGTGCGAGTCCATCTAACCTCTAAACAAAGCCAGAAAATACGATCAATACAAACTCGTTCAGCAGGTTTCTCTTCATGCTGCTGCTCTAAACGCACACAGCTGAAAACTGTTGAACTAATTTCACAACATGTTATAAAAAGGAGTCGTTTCCCGGCAGACTTTATTCTTTATTATTCTTTTAGACCATCATGAGATCGTCAAACTCAGACTGATGGATTTAGAGTTATTTGTGTCTGAAGTTCCCGTTTATTTTTCTTTGTTTCTTCTTCTCCTTTCTCATTATTCTCAACATTCTTCCATTCTCTCTGAGAGTCAAGCCGCCGTACTCATTATGTGACTCTGTGAGCATCCACCCTGTTTACCTTTAACTGAAGACGGCACTAAGTCACCAACTATTTCACTGATTTTGATTAAACTGGATCATATTTTATGGGAAAAAATGTTTTCTGGTTTTCCTTGTGATGTCCTTCTCCGGGAAGAGGAGGTGTCGTGCCAGAACCGGAGCTGGACAATACATAAAAGTTCAGATGTTAACCTCAACTTTCCTCAAAGTTTTCCTGATGGACAGTGAAGTAAACTGCTGCCAACTGTAGCTGCTGTTAGCTCAGTTTGTTAACTGGACGGATAGTGTTTGTACCACCGGGGAGAAGTGGAGGTTTACAGGTCGGAGCCGGTGTCGTGCAAGAACAGGAGCTGAGCGAGACTCAGCAGCCTCTGTGGACATAATATAGGATAATACAGTCGTCCCTCGCTATATCGCGCTTCACTTTTCGCGGACTCACTGTTTTGCGGATTTTTTTAGTGTCATTTTGCATGCTTTATTTTTACAGCGTACTGTAACAGTATGAACGCGCATTGTGCTCTCCGTCCTGATAATAGGGAGTACTGTACAAAATGTGTAAAAAGCTGTATAAAAGTGTGTGGTTAGGGGTTTTACGGCCTTAAACATGTATAATAATTGTAAAACTTACTTCGGGATTTCTGTTTATTGCGGGTTATTTTTAGAACGTATCCCCGCGATAAACGAGGGACCACTGTACATAACATAAGGAAGCTAAGAAGAGAAAAAGAAAAAGTGAGCGAGCAAGAAGCCGCCGGACAAGAGTAAATGTGGGACTGACTTTTAGTTGGTGAGAGCTTGGTGAAATAAAAGGCTGAAAGACAGACGCCGAGCTGGACTGACTGCTGCTGGACTAGTCAGTGATATCAGCTGCTTGTGTTGTTGATGTCGCTTGATGTTGATTTGCTGCAGTAAAGAGAAGCCGTCTGAGCTATCGCCCCCAAACTTCCAACGTCTCTGTAGTTGTGTAGTGCTGCATTTAGATGAGGACTTCATTTCTATTTGTCTTTTGTAGTGGCTGCAGGTGCTGCATATATTTGCTTTTCTGCATTGTGAACACACACACACTTCAGCTGAACTGAATGTTGTTGAACGTTATCAGGCCCCTGTGATGTTTTAGTGGTGAATCAAGGCTGCACAGAAAAAGCAGCATTATGCTGTGAAACAATAATTAACACTGAGCTAGCGGTGAGGCTCAAAGCTGGATAATGACTCAAATGCAAAATGCAGTTGTTAGTTCAGGATTCTCCTGTAGCCGGCTCATTACTGGGACGATAGCGTCTGATGATTTCTGTCTGGAAGAGCAGTGTGAAGAGCCTCAGGATATTAAAGTCCCCATGAAACGAGGCGACCAGGGAGGGAGCTAATGTCAGCGTCTACCTTTCATTGAACACGGCTGGACTGAACACAACCTCTGGGACCAGCCGTGTCCAGTCTAACAGGGAATGCAGCCGTGTACCGAGGTGGTTTTCTTGCCGGGTTTGGCTCCTGGCATCTCGGGGCTGAGGCAGTTCAGTTAGCTACATGGCTGAACGAGCTAAAAACAGTTAGCGGTGTGGACATGAAGTCCGTAATCACCTCTGCAGTGTCATGTTATTCCCTGCTGGTCTCAGAGACTGTGCTTGAACCCGGTCCGGTCTGGCTGCTGAGCCCGGTTCTGTTGCCAATGCTAACGGCAGATTCAGTTACAAGAAGTTAATTAGCGGTTAGCTACTTTAGCAAGCAAACACTAAGACAAGTTCAAGGTCCGGGCAAGCCTGGCTAACAACTGAGCTAATGTTAGCTAACAGCAGCTAACAAACTGAGCTAACACCAGCTAACAAACTGAGCTAACGTGAGCTAACAGCAGCTAACAAACTGAGCTAACATGAGCTAAGAGCAGCTAACAAACTGAGCCAACATTAGCTAACAGCAGCTGACAAACTAAGTTAACATGAGCTAACAGCAGCTAAAAAACTGAGCTAACAGCAGCTAACAAACTGAGCTAACATGAGCTAACAGCAGCTAACAAACATGACTTTGTGTCAGTGTTGGACTTGTGAGAAACTTTAAAGTGTTTGTTTGTTTTTGACTGATGTTCTTAATTTCACTGCAGCGTCTTCATTTAACACTCGAAGAAGAAATGAAATATTTATTTTGGCACATTGTCACGTAACTTTTTTTTTGTTTTGTTTTTTTTTTGGATTTTTCCGACAGCTTCTTGAAAACTTCTCCGTCAGACGGGAACTGTCACAGTTTTGCTTCGAGTGGAACTGAAGATCAAATCGAGGGAGAATCTGCTGCCTTCAGTCATCAAAAAGAAAGTTAGATATTAACCACCGTTTCTAAACTAATTATGACAACAGAAACAGCCAATTATGGCTGAGGTAATTAAAACCACACGGATGCACTTTGGTAATTAACAACGATCCGTCCTCACGTTATAATTTTGATATCAGACACGATCCTGATGAGTTTCTTTCTGACCAAACACTGATGTGCTGATAGAAAACAATATTCAGCCCTACAGCGTCTTTAAATAAACGTCTCTTCATTTCACAGCAGAGAGATTTAACTGAAACAGAGAAGCCTCTAAAGGGGAAACAGAAACTGCAGTTCCTCCATACGTCTCCATGTGGATCAGACTCCATGATCTGTCCTGGCAGCAGCTCTGCGCGCTAACAGGATATGATGTAACATTAATTATTCAGACCGCGTGTAAACAGTTTGTCTCCGTTTCCACATGACCGTGACTCCGACTCTGTCTGTGTTCTAAATCTACCTGTCTGTGTTCTAAATCTACCTGTCTGTGGCTTAAATCTACCTGTCTGAGGCTTAAATCTACCTGTCTGTGGCCCTAATCTACCTGTCTGTGGCATACATCTACCTGTTTGTGTTCTAAATCTACCTGTCTGTGGCCTAAATCTACCTGTCTGTGTTCTAAATCTATCTGTCTGTGGCCCAAATCTACCTGTGTTCTAAATCTACCTGTCTGTGTTCTAAATCTACCTGTCTGTGGCATACATCTACCTGTCTGTGGCCTAAATATACCTGTCTGTGGCCTAAATCTACCTGTCTGTAAATCTATCTGTCTGTGTTCTAAATCTACCTGTCTGTGTTCTAAATCTACCTGTCTGTGGCTTAAATCTACCTGTCTGTGGCCTAAATCTACCTGTCTGTGGCATAAATATACCTGTCTGTGGCATAAATCTACCTGTCTGTGTTCTAAATCTGCCTGTCTGTGTTCTAAATATACCTGTCTGTGTTCTAAATCTGCCTGTCTGTGTTCTAAATATACCTGTCTGTGGCCTAAATCTACCTGTCTGTGTTCTAAATCTACCTGTCTGTGTTCTAAATCTACCTGTCTGTGTTCTAAATCTACCTGTTTGTGTTCTAAATCTACCTGTCTGTGGCCTAAATCTACCTGTCTTTGTTCTAAATCTACCTGTCTGTGTTCTAAATCTACCTGTCTGTGGCCTAAATCTACCTGTCTGTGTTCTGAATCTACCTGTCCGTGGCCCAAATCTACCTGTGTTCTAAATCTACCTATCTGTGTTCTAAATCTACCTGTCTGTGGCATACATCTACCTGTCTGTGGCCTAAATATACCTGTCTGTGGCCTAATTCTACCTGTCTGTGGCTCAAATCTACCTGTCTGTGGCTTAAATCTACCTGTCTGTGTTCTAAATCTACCTGTCTGTGGCCTAAATCTACCTGTCTGTGTTTTAAATCTACCTGTCTGTGGCCTAAATCTACCTGTCTGTGTTCTAAATCTACCTGTCTGTGGCCTAAATCTACCTGTCTGTGTTCTAAATCTACCTGTCTGTGGCCTAAATCTACCTGTCTGTGGCCTAAATCTACCTGTCTGTGTTCTAAATCTACCTGTCTGTGGCATAAATCTACCTGTCTGTGGCCTAAATCTACCTGTCTGTGTTCTAAATCTACCTGTCTGTGGCCTAAATCTACCTGTCTGTGTTCTAAATCTACCTGTCTGTGGCCTAAATCTACCTGTCTGTGGGCTAAATCTACCTTTCTGTGTTCTAAATCTACCTGTCTGTGGCATAAATCTACCTGTCTGTGGCCTAAATCTACCTGTCTGTGGCATACATCTACCTGTCTGTGGCATAAATCTACCTGTCTGTGGCATACATCTACCTGTCTGTGGCCCAAATCTACCTGTCTGTGTTCTAAATCTACCTGTCTGTGGCCTAAATCTACCTGTCTGTGTTCTAAATCTACCTGTCTGTGGCCTAAATCTACCTGTCTGTGGGCTAAATCTACCTTTCTGTGTTCTAAATCTACCTGTCTGTGGCATACATCTACCTGTCTGTGTTCTAAATCTACCTGTCTGTGGCATAAATCTACCTGTCTGTGGCCTAAATCTACCTGTCTGTGGCATACATCTACCTGTCTGTGGCATAAATCTACCTGTCTGTGGCATACATCTACCTGTCTGTGGCCCAAATCTACCTGTCTGTGTTCTAAATCTACCTGTCTGTGTTCTACATTTACCTGTCTGTGTACACACACACGTTGCATGACTATGCAGTAACAGTGAGAGAGGCTGCATAGATAGAGCCGTCACACACTCTGAGCTGAAGTGCTGTTAAATGGTCCCATGGAGACTTATTCTTGTCAACACACACACACACACACACACACACACACACACACACACCGATGATCGACGTCTTTGCTGATATTTAGAAACCTACAGCTGACGTCACTCGTGCTCAGGAGCCATGAAGTGATTTATACCAGGACCGAAGAGTCTGTCTGGGTATCAGGTGTCTACTCAATTTAGCTGATGTACCTGAGGACGTATTTATTATCTTTCCAAACAGAGAAATATTACAGATATTAACTGATCCACCGTCAGCTGAGTCTGCTGAACAGTACCGGGCTGACAGAGGTGTGTGTGTGTGTGTTCGTTGTTGTCAGTTGGTATAAATGTTACAAAGTGCCAAACACCGAGAGACAACGAAGGACAGGAGGATACGAGCTGACAGGCAGCAGCTCGTGTTCTCAAAGTCAAACGGTGCCAGGCGTTTCTCTCAGACCCAACACGGATGTTTAATGTTTGATAAAGTCGGGAACACGTTAAAAACGGTTTAAACGCTGCACACGGAGCCGCTGTGACCCGGCACGCTCAGCGATATCAGAGTCTGGAGTGGATGTTTACCAGCAGTGTGAGTGATAATGGTGGAGTGTAGCCGTGCTGCAGTGAAAAGATATTCTGCTGAACAAACTAATTAAATTATCAACATAACGTTTGCAATGAATATGTGTGCCGCTTCAGTACCGGAGGAGCAATACACACAGTCTGTGACTCGTAAAGTACACACTCTGTCCTCCTGAAGGCCTCCCAACATGCACAGTGAAGCCTTTTCCAACGTGATGGCGTTCCATTAACCCAAAAGGTCAAGTGTTTTATGCCCATAGAGGCTGCAGAGCCTGGTTACAATGTCCAGCTCCGGTTCTGGCACGACACTCCTCATCAGCATTCCCTGTAAACCTCTTCTTCTACTTCCAGATGGTCCAAAACTTCATCATAAACTCTGTAAATCACAGAGAGTTGAGAGATTTCACCAAAATCAGTGAAATAGTTGGTGGTTTGTGACCCGATCGTGCCTGAAAAACAAAGTTACATAGTGTGAGAACAGACGTACGAATGACAGAGACAACATTCACCTGATTTCAGGTCAGTGCAGAGTTAAACTCTGTTAGTTTAAGACAGAAAAGTTACTTTAAGAAATACTTTTTGTCCCTCAAACTTCTACAACACGAGCTGTGAATGTGTTTAAATGTCACGTTAAGTGGAACCCGAGCCGTGCAGCAGCAACATGCTCCGGCGTCAGGTATCAGTCAGCAAGCACCGACTGACTCGTTAAGCCTCTCGCTGACTGATTCTCTATCAGCAGTCGTACGGATCAACACCTCGACGAAAGACCGTGAGACGATACTGCAGCAGACTAGAGGATTAAAACGCGTATCAGCCCGTCTCGTAATGATGAATAATGTCCAGAAGACGACGGCTGGACTGTGGAGAGCCACATTCATCGAGAGGAGCCGGTCTAAATCAAACCAGAGCCTGGGAGCGTAATGTCTGCACAAACAGCTCTCCCAGATCAAATCAATAGCACTGTAAAACCCTGACTGTATTCAAACCTCACATAAAATATCTGCAGAGCAATAATCACTGAGCTCGGTTATTGTTTCTTATCAACCGAAGCGTCTACTGTTGATGCTGATGAGTGTCAATAGCTGCAGAGGACAGACAGACGTCGGAGGTGGAGGATGAAGGGGGGAGTCCGCTTTAACTGTGCAGTAAAATAAGGATCACAACAGTCCGGGGGCAGAGGGAGGGATGAATCATCCAGCTGTCTACTTTATGGTGCAGAAGTGAGGAGGAGGAGGAGGAGGAGGAGGAGGAGAGGGCAGAGGGAGAGAAAGAAGAGGGGACAGTAAAAGCAGAAAAAGAGGAAGGCGAGATGAGAAGTTGAAGGGGGGATTGATGGAAAGGAGAGTGCACGAGGGAGCAATAGAGGCTGAATAGAGGAGGTGAGGCTGAATCATGGGGTTGAGGAGAGAGAGAGAGAGAGGTGGAGGACAGAAAAAGGGCGAAACAAGAGAAACCAAAAGAAAGAGAGAAAAGCAGTGAGTGTGGTCCAGTTTAGAGACAAGAGGAACTTAAAAATGCACCTGTAACAACAGCTGATGTCACGAGAGGTCAGCAGAGTTTCACGTCGTCCGGCTGCTCCGCCTCATCTCTCTGTGATTTACAGAGTTTCCTGACGGACAGTGAAGTATACTGCTGCACAACTGTAGCTGCTGTTAGCTCAGTTTGTTAGCCGGGCTGCCCGGACTGTGAGCTCTTTACAGATCTTTTACAGGCCAGAGCCTGGTGTCGTGCCAGAACCGGAGCTGGGCAATGCAACCGTGCTCAGCAGCCTCTCATTAGGAGACGATGACAGAGGAAGCTAAGGAAGGAAGATCCCTCCTGGATGCCTTTGGCGTTGTTATGGGCAGATCCAGAACCCGATGGAGGGTCAATAGTCCATCTAGCCTCGGCGTCTTCTGCCAAACCTGCTGCCACCACGACTCGACCCCGGATAAGAGGAAGAAAACGTATGTCTTGATCACTAACAAGGTTCATGGTGGTTGGTTTGATGTTCTTGTTCATCCTCGTGAACCAACCAACCACAGCACATCTTTTATGTCTCTTAATAATATTATTAATGGACTGAATCATTAATCACAATAATAATCATTCTGTAAAGGTTTGGCATGCCCGTTCAAATAAAAAATATACGGAGAGCCACGACAGTAGCCAGGTTACGTCTGCGTCTATATTTAATTATTCAAATGAAGCTTTCCGTTATTTGGCAGAGGAACCCTCCTGAAGAGCTTCAAGGACCCGCAGAGGTCCCCGGATGCCAGATGTTATAGCGCCGTTAGAGATGGGTACTTTAAGATAATAAAACAGATGATAAGAAGAGATGCTCACTATCAGGTAAGCACACTTAAACACCATGACACAGCAACATCAGCAAAGGTCACCGCTCACGAGTAAAAAACTCACGGGTGATGGTGAAATCGATACCAACAAAGTCAGTGTGAGTCAGGTGAGAGAGAAACGCTGACGCCGTTAAAAGCTGCTGCTGCTTTCATGTAAGATGACAGATGTTTGTTGTTGTTTCTCAGATTGATTTCACCGGTTTTACTGACACCTCTGATGGAAGCAGACACCGCTCACCTCCACTTTGTCTCACGGCTTCGTTTGAACTTACAAAGAGATTTAGAAATGTGTAAAAAAAAAAAAAGCTAAGAGGAAATAATACTCCAAAATCAGAGTTTTTAGTTTCAAGCTTTCGGTTTTACTTAACGCTGTCCGCTCACTTTTAATCGAACTGTTGAATGTAGATCAAAATGTCTGGACAACTAACGTCGGCCTCAGCTAAATGTTAGCAATCAAGGGTCTTCAACCAGGGGTCTGTGTCCCCTAGGGGGTCCGCAGAGGTACCGCAGGGGGTCCACCAATTATTGTCGTAATAATTGGCAATTTTCACCATAATAATGGCGACTGTGCGGGTGCAGACAATTGAGAAACTACTCCAGTTGGATGAATCAATGGACACGTCCAAAGACGCTCTTGGCATTTAATGACCAATAATAATGATGCACATTTTTTTTCATCAATCAGAAACACATTCAGGCTATAAACCCAGTATGTAAATAGGTTAATAAGGTGAAATAGAAGTTGAATATTTCAGGAAATATGAAAGTTATTATAGGCCAGGCTTAATATATGACACATGTTGGGTTTGTCTCTTGTCCAAGGGGTCCCTGGGCTGAAAAAGGTTGAAGAGCCTTGCTCTTAATCACATGTCAAACTCAAGGCCCGCGGACCAAATGTGGCCCGCCATGTCATTTTATGTGGCCCGCGAGAGATTAAAAGTCGTATGATTGTCTTAAAACAAGTCTATGCTGCGTGCAAAGCGTGCATTGACCATAAACTACATTTCCCATAATGCATGTCGATTATGTTACCCGCGAAATGACGGCTTCGCGCCACTAGATCACAGTGTTTTCACATCAGTACAGCGATTTTCCCAACAAGCGTCATTATTTCCAAGCGATCCCAAAATGTCCCGGAAGAGGAAAGTTGATGCAGATGGTCGGCAGAAGAAAGATGGGAAGGCGAATACATGTTTGAGCTTCAAGGAAAAAACCTGGTATGTCTTTTGTGTTATGAGGCAGTGTCGGTCGTCAAAGAGTACAATCTACGCCGGCATTTTGACACCAAACACGGAGCTAAGAATGCCAAAGTTAGCCTACAAGACAAACAACAGATTGTCCAAGAATTGAGAGGCAAACGCGATCGCAGCAGAACATGTTCACAAAAGCCAACGCTAAAAAAACGACGCGGCAGTAAAAACCAGCTTTGTTGTGGTTCAAGAAATTGCCCGAGCTTCAAAGTCTTTTTCAGATGGTGCGTTTCTGAAGCATGGTGATTATGATAGCAGAGCAACAAGTTTACTTTTTATTTATTTTTTACATCTATGCAAATGTATATGCAATATAATTTGAATAAGTAATAAATACAGAGACTGTTATTTAACAACATTTTAAGGAGTTGTTACATTTATTTACGCTACATTTATACTGTTTTACAGTTACATCTGGGGCAACTATTATGCTAATGTGGCCCTCTGTGAAATGAGTTTGACACCCTTGCTCTAAATGAAGATGTTGAGCATGGTGAACAGGAAACGGGCTCAGCTGAACTCAGACAGACACAAAATGGTAGCAAGCTGTAGCTACATTGACGCACAATGATGTCACACTAAACCAAAACACAACTGTCGAAAACCAGCATTCAAGTCGGGTTATGTTGCTGCTAATTAGCAGTTACCTACTTTAGCAGGTGGTCAGCCTAAAGCTATCTGTCCATCATCATCACTCTGCTCCGGCGTCAGACAAGTGCAAGCGTTTTTATTGGATGTAAAAATACACACCGTACCCTAAGTACAGGATGACATCATCAACAACTTTTTATGGTTTATCAGGAAATGTCAACAACTTTTTATGGTTTATCAGGAAATGACAAACTCTAAAATACCTGAAAACACTGAAACATGACTTTGTGTTCTGTTGACTGCACCTTTACCTGCTCTGATAGTGGCACAGCTGCTGCATTAGCATCTTTTTGGGTCATTGTGCCCTGTCCAAAAAAATAATCTAGGTGCAGTGCACAGCGAGGTGCACCGTAAACTTCAGAGCCGTGTGTCCGCACATGTAACAGACCAACTACCTCTTTATAAAGAACAAAATATCAGTCACTTGAGGTACAATCAGCTCTAATTCAGGGAAAACCAGCTCCGAGGACACTGGAGGTTTTCAGCTCGGTGGCAGGGAAAGTTGGATTCGGCTTGCAGATGTGTGCGCACACACACTCATGCTGAGATTTATCTCTCCGGCAGACAAGCTGAAGGCAGAGCTTCTACTGCAAAAGCACAACAAAGCCACTCTGGGGGTTTTTAGCTCTGTGGCATGGCAGACTGAAGGCGGAGATTTAACACACAGAGGCACTCCAGACAGGCGGTGTCAGGCAGACAGATCAGAGAGGAGGAGAGAGAAGACACCATTAATGCCACGAGATGGAAAGTCTGAGGACAACTCCGGGCACAAGGAAGGATGGAAGCAAGAGCTGGACGCTTGATGTTTAGTAATGACACATATTTCATGACAAGACGACTAAATTCTGAATGTAGAGATGAGAGAAAAACTCATGACGGACGATATAAAATATAGATCTGTGCTGAAGACAAAGAATCATCAGTCAGAGCAGACAAACCAAACTCTGATCTAGATGTGACCCTTTTAATGTCAATTTAACCGCCAGAGTTTTTCCTACAAACCTGCAAGGAGACGGTGAGCCGCGGGAGACGCAATCTGCAACATCACCACTAGGTGCCACTTAATCCCGCACACCGGACCTTTAAAGTCCCCATGAAACAAAAAGCAGAGTGTTATTTCAGATAGAAAAGACAGAACACAACCTCCCAAACCAGCGGTGTCCAGTCTATCAGGGAATACAGCAGCCCACCGAGGTGGTTTTCTTGCCGGGTTTGGCTCCTGGCATCCTGGGGCTGAGCTACACGGTTCACTACTTAGCAATCCTTCCATCGGGAAAGTCTGTAAATCACCTCTGCGGTGTTACGTTATTCCCTGTTGGTCTCAGAGGCTTTGAACTTGATCTGGTCTTGCTGCTGAGCCCGGTTCTGTTGCCTGCTAAAAACATGTCGTGTGAAATGTCTCTGAAACTGAGACTGTCCAGGTGCATTCATGGACTAAACTCTGGTACTCTACCTGTTGTGTTTTGCCTTTGTTTATTTCATGAACCAATTTCTAAGTCTGAGACTGACTCAAAACAGAGACACCACTGACAGAGACCACAGCGGTCGGAGCGCCAGTATCAGAAAAGTTATTTATTTCAAGATAATAGTGATTGTTTTATAGCGGTAACTCTCTCACAACAGTTTGGTCTAACTAACTGGTCGTACACGCCATTCCTGTAGTGATATGATGATGAATCTCCAACATATCAAACCATCTACAACAGTTTGAATGAAATTAAACTAAAAACTCATCCATGATTGGCTAAAATGTAACCAAACAGGAAACATTTGGAATAAAAAATGACACATTTAGTCAGTCCTCCCTGCCGACTCTTTGGCGAACTCTCTCCCAGAAAACAGTCTCCATCTGGGCAGTCAGAACCGGGTAACGTCCCTCTGTTTATGTGATGAAATTTCAAGTGCTAATAATAAAGTGGTAGTAGGTTGCATCTTTAATTGGCAACTTATACTGGGAAAAATCTTCAAATTTAAATGGAAAAGTCACCGCGAGTGGGTCAGTCCTCGCTGCCGACTCTTTGGCAAACTCTCTCCAAGAAAACAGCCTCCGTCTGAGCAGTAAAAGCCGGGGCAGTCCCTTTGACGAATATTTTCTGAGGTGGTATAAAAAGTTTGAGAAACACTGAGCTGTTTGATGTTTTTTAAGTGACGGACTCGTCTTTTCAAATCTCTGCAGTTACCTTGACGATTATAGTGGGAAATTATGACAAAACTACTAAAATAAACCAAAATTATCCATTTAAACTGAGAGACTGAGACATTTGTTCAACAAGAAGACCAGACCTTCATCAACCCTCGATCTTCACCTCTCTTTTGGGGGTGATATTTGTCTTCCTGCCTCACCTTTTACTGTAACCAGGCTCCTTTTGTCACCTCCATTTTGTTATTGCCACCTCGATTATGTAGCAGCAGGAGTTACCTTCAAATGAAGCAATGCATACGCAGCTACTGTAGATAATAAGTGGATGAGACAGCAGTATTTGTAGTATACTTTGTGTTAACACAGCCGCCCGTCAGCAGCCTACGACTGTCATGACCATAAACGGCAGGCCTGGAAACTGTTGGCTTGATTACATCACAACTTACAACTAACGCAACTCTCTCCAACAAACTCTCCTTATACCTTACCGGAAAGACCAGCAGTTTCCATGGGAACAGGACAAGAACAAGAGAAAGAGAGAGGGAGGAGAGGATGGAGAGACGGAGGAGAGGATGGATGTCGGGGGTGTTGGAGAGAAGAGAGCTCACAGAAAGAGAAAAATGAGAAACATGTCTATTGTTTTGTTTGTCACGCAGGGAGGTAATGTGACCTTAGATGGAGGTGAGGCGGAGGGAGGAGAGAGGTGAGGCGGGAGTGGGAGGAAGGGAGGGAGAGAGAAATGTATAATTATAACCGGGGAAACAAAAAAATAAAAAGGACGAGGCCACAGCTCGAAGACGGTGTGGTGGTTTGTGTGTCTTTGTACGATCCGGCATCACCGGGGGGTTAAATTAGGATGTTTGCTCCAGGAGAGAGTCCCTGAATGCTCAATCAACCCCTCAGAGCCTTCTCTCTCCGGAGAACACAACGGGCATGACGGGGATCGGTAAACAACACGCTGAATATAACTCTGAACAATCACGGTGCAGCTTCACACGCATGACATGTTCAGATCAGGCAAAGATGAGGTACTTCAACCCAATGACAGATTTAAAAAAAAACGTTTTCAGTATCAAATTCCTCTTTGGATTTTAAGATTTCATCGAAAAATGCTCAACAGACAAAGCAGCTTAACCCACTACATCCCCGACAAACAGCTCGATCTCACTGACAGAAAGAAACTGACCAATCACAAGCTGTTTTTATCTTTAATTTGATACCAAATGTGTGACATTTGTAGCTTTTTAAACCGAGCTACATTCAAAAAGTCAATGTGACTCGGTCAGTCCTCCTTGTCGACTCTTTGGCGAACTCTCCCCCAGAAAACAGCCTCCATCTGGGCAGTAAAAGCCCTGGACGTAGCTCTGTTTATCTCCAGTGATTACGTACGCACATTGTTATAACAAACAACAGTAATGTTGACATCTTATGTGAGCAAAGATTTTCGATTTTATGTATAGAAAGTCACTGCGACCCGGTCAGTCCTCCCTGACGACTCTTTGGCGAACTCCCCCCCCAGCAAACACATATATGTCATGTTGTGTCAAAGTGGTTTTATTCATGAGTATCATGGCTGCTGTTGCTCTGTTCAGTTTATACGAGCAGTTTCACACATCTCTATAATGTGTCACACGACGTTACATTTTTATACCGAGGTGGCAACTGATGACTGGTCGCTTTGTGGAATTAAAATAAAACCCTCAGCGGTATTTCACACAGCAAAGGCGTATGTTTAATGAGTGGTAGAAATGTTGTGCAGAGGAAATATATACTTGATTAAATGTCAAGATCAAATAAAGAGGAGTGAAGGAGTGAAAGTAGGAGTCCCCGAGTTAAATTTGAGACTCAGAGCAATCTCCAAAATCAGTCTCTACCTTCACAGACCTCCTGAAGACCTCCAGCTCTTCAGAGAGGACCTCCTCTCCAACACTACCAACACCTGGACATGATACATCTATAAATAATCATCAATCATCTTCAGTTTTACTGAAGTCTCTTTGCTGTGCCGTGACGACATTCAGGCGTCCATAGCAACAGTCGCCGTGCCCACCAACCGCCACGGTGACTTCCGGGGGGCTCCTAATCGTCCGACCTGTCGCAATTAAGAGCAAACATAGGGTGTTGACATGCGACAGACGCAACCTTTAGCACAAAACAAATCGATGATCTTCATCCCCTCTGACCTCACGCTCGCTCTGCTGCTGCAGATGTAAATAACATCTCAGCCAGGAAGGGAGTAACGGAGGTCGAGGCGACATTTGCAAAGGTGAGGGGGAGAGGAAGAAACAGCAGCGATAGGCAGCTATGTGGTTGTCACAGCAACAACAGAAACCCGTCTGCAAACCTCGCCTCGCAGCCTCTCCGTCATCTCGCTGCATGTATGCAGAATCTGTGTGTTTGTGTGTCCTTGGATGGCTCGTGTGTGTGTGTGTGAATTAACGGGGAGGAAAGAGATGAGAGGCAGAGGAAACAGAAATAAATTGCAGCGCTGACCTATATTCTCCAATCCTGCAAAACCAGTTCAGCGGCACAGATGTTTCCCCTCCTCCTCCTCCTGCTCCTCCTCCCCGATCCCTGCGTTCCCGAAACCCTTGGCCGTGAAATCCAGCCACAACATCCGACCGACCGCGTGGACGCGAGTCGCTCTAATTGTGTTTGTGTTTGTTTGTGCTGTCGCAGTGTGTGTGTGTGTGTGTGTGTGTGGGAGGATTTTAAAGGAGCTCCTCGTCTACACGTCAGCCGGTGGACGCTGTCTGTTGTCGTGAAGGCTACTTCCAGATCCTGAATCTGATGATGATGCACACGAGGCCTGAGCGGCACGTGAGGAAGACTGACAGGCCTCACGCGTCTCACAGTCGTACTGATTGGTTGACAGGTGTCTAAAACGAGCGCTCTAAATGAGAATAAAACATTTATTAAAGGGTCGGTTCACCAAAATGACCGATACCTAACCCGTCAAATGCAAGCTAAATCTGAGCTATTGGGGGCTAGGTCTGGTCCAGTCCATCCGCTGAGCCCGGTTCTGTTGCCTGCTAACGGCAGATTCAGTTAGTAGAAGTTAATTAGTTGGAAAAGTTGGAGCTGGTTGTCTTTGTCTTAAAGTGCTTTACGTTGTTCAGATGTGTCCGCGGTGGCTGGACCGATCTGGGAATCTGTTTCAGCTCCGCCAATGAACTGACTCAACTCAACCCGCTTTTTAAAGTGCCGTTCAAACAAACAATCGATTTGTGAAGTGACCCGTCGCTTCTGTTTAACCGTGTCCACAAATGGACCTGAGCGACGGCACCAGTCGAGGGGCTGCTGGGGGGACCGTGAGTCATCTGAAACACTTCGTTCTGTTCTGTTCAAACAGGCGATGCAATTAAGCGTTAAAAAGGTTTTACACTTGCGAGGGGGAGATTGTCAGCCAACGCGGACAGGGATTAAATTTGTTGGTAAGTGCAAACGCCCTATTGATTAAGTACTGATGCCGTATTGACAGGAATGTGTCGATAAAGAGGCAGGAGGGCGGAGGGGAGGCCCAATGATCCGAGGGATGACTGATGAGCGATCAAAGGCTCGGGTTGGACAGTGAAGTCACTTATTAGAGTTCGGGTTGTGGTACGACCTCCATCAGTCTGAGTGATGGTCTTTTGATCACTCAGGATGTAAAACAACACACATTTAGAGCCCCGTCAGACGAGCTCCAGACACCATCAGTCACCCAAATGTTTTAATATCAACTGATTTTAAAGTGGCTGTTAAAAAATAAAAAATAAAAATGCTCTTTCAACTGTTTATTTGTTGCTCTTAGCTAATCTTTTTACTGTTTACTGTTTATCTGTTGCTAATAGTCAGACCCTCCAGGAATTGGCGATGTTGCGATTTGCAACTTCAACGCAACTTCAGTGAATCCCCGTGAATTCAGGGTGGTGTTGCAGATTTAACCAATCAACTTGGGATTGAACTCAGCGGGTCAGGGACATCCGCACGGTGCGGGAGGATCCCCTCGTGGGACCTCTCTCCGGCGCTGGCTGGCCCCCGCCGGGCGCATTTCCTCCGTGGTGGTGCACCGCGACCGCTCTGGGTCGGCTTGGAAAAGCTTGTGGCCGAAGCCGTGAGCTTTACAGCGCCCGCCTGCCCGGACCTCGCCGCTTCCCAGGGCCATGGCCCTCGCCGGCGCTTGCCCTCGGGGACGGGCCCCCTCGCCCCCGGCGTGACTATCAATAGCAACTTATTGCAACTTTCACTTCCCTCCAGCAACAAAATCGCATCAAAAATGTATAAAGCACCGCAACTTTCACCGCAAATTTTTTGAAAACCTCATGCAACATCAGGCATTTTAGGCCGCAACTATTTAAAAAAAGGCCCGCGACCTCTCCCTGGCGCTGGCTGGCCCCCGCCGGGCGCATTTCCTCCACTCTGGGTTGGCTTGGAAAGGCTTGGGGGCAAAGGTGGCGCCCGCCAGCCCGGACCTCGCCGCTTTCCGGGGCCGTGGACTTAGTGCTCGCTGTGCCCGCCCCTGGCGCGACTGTCGAATCGCAATTTATCGCAACTTTCACTTCCACCGGCAACAAAATCGCATCAAAAATGTATAAAGCATCGCAACTTTCACCGCAATTTTTTTGGAAACCTCATGCAACATCAGGCATTTTAGGCCGCAACTATTTCAAAAAAAGTCTGCGAAATCCTGGTGGGACTGGATAGTTAATTAACTATTTCAAATGTTTATCTGTTGCATTTAGCTATTTTATCTACTGTTTACTGTTTATCTGTTGCTAACTGTCTCTATCCATTACATTTTGCATTTAACTATTTAGAATTCCAAGAATTTATTTAACAAAGTAACTTTTTAACTATTTAAAGAAACTCACAATCATAACGTGGTGTTAAGGTAACTAAACTGTTGCTGTTATCCTTTAAAATCAAATTCATGTTTTTTTTTTTTATCCGTTTAGCTTCTTCATAACATTTTCACGTCTCTCTTTGAGGATCAACCTGGTTTATAGTGTCAGTTTAGGTAATGCAGCTTTTTGTACGTGTAAAAAGGTGACTCAGTATTTTTTTACCACGTCTCGACTCATCGCTGCCTCTTCCTTCAGTTACATCACAGTGTCACCAAAATGAGCAGATTTATTCTTCTCTGTGTGTGTTTTCTTTAATGATTCATTCACTCTCTCTTTCTCTTTCTCTCTGTTCCGGTCTATTCATTCTGACACATCTGTCTGTTTTTCCTCGACATATTAATTATAGGGACTCCAGCCTTTCGTGGCCGGTCTCCAGGTTAAAACCGACCCGGCCTTTCATATATTTCTCACCGACAGCAGACGTGGAACGTTGGGGCACGATCAAGAACCTCAAAAGTTTTCGAATCCGAGACCAAAGAAGAGCAAAAAAAACAACTCTCAGGGTTTCCTGATGGACAGTGAAGTAAACTACCGCCAAGTGTAGCTGCTGTTAGCTCAGTTCGTTAGCTGGGCTGCCCGGATTGTAAGCGCAGAGCACCGGAGGAGTGTTAGTGTTTGTACCACAGATGTTTTAGACCACCAGGAAGAAGTGTAGTGCCAGAACAGGAGCTGGACAATCACCAAACACCACCAGGCGGGCACAGTCACCACATCGATACACAACCGTTCTAGTCAATGTTTCAAACCCGACCGGTCCCGCCGCGGTCCGGCTAAGAAGCGTCGCAGAAGCGGCTGTTCTATTTTTACGGAAGCCGCAAGCAGCCGGCAGAAGTGTAGTGCCAGAACAGGAGCTGGACAATACACAAGTTAGTATCGCGGATCACGTTAGCTGCTCATTTGATAAACTATAAATAACCGGACAACTGGTGATCATAAGACATGTAATCAGAACAAATACTCGAGTACAGCTGAACATATTCACCACAGTGGGATTACACTCTGAACCTGGAGGCAACAAATCACAACAATTTCGTACGTGATGTCACTTTAAAAAAAACAAAAAACAGATGCGAGCAGCCATATGTTCTGTCAGCGGAGGTAACGTGAGACGGAGACGAGACCCAAAAATAAAGTGAGAACATGAATGAACGTTACGCTCTGACCTCTACCTGTATGTGTGTGTGTGGACATACTGTACATTACAAATGCATTTGCAATGTGTCGTGATTAACGTTCATCTGAATGGATGTTCATCAACACACACACACTTCTGCGTCGGCCTTTGTCTTGAATGTTAAAGAGACAATCTGATTTTCAGTCTTCGGCCATCACACCGCCTTGTTTCTTGTCCACACACACACACACACACACACACACACCAACCTCCCAAGGGCAAACTGGGGTGGAGGCACCTGTGGCCTGACTGATTAACAACCATTTTACAGACAGAGTGTTGTGGTGGGTAACTATGTCAACAGCAACCAGCATGCAGAACAGAGAAATGAGGGTCGTATAAAACTGTGAAGGCCCGTTAGTTGATGCAAGCAGCGACCTCCGTGGGTATGAAGTGCACAAAACAAACTGCAGTTCCTCTATCGTCCACTTGAGGCTGGCTCCAGAAGTGAGTCAGTCTCCATAGTCCCATGTTCAAATGTCAACTTCACAGCAGAAAATAAACATGTTTACAGCCTGGTACAAAAAACGTTTTGGTCTCTGTAGCTAATTTCCCGTTCATGACAACTTGTACTGAGGGTGAATTTATATACAACTCACCTGTTCAATTATATTAAGGCTTAAAGTTATGCAGGATTAAGAGCGTGGAGCGTTGTTATCATTAGATTATCGCTTCTTAAACACAAACTTTCCTGCTCATGGTGGAAACTGTCGACTGCTCTATACGGAAAAGAACCCTGACATAACTTTTGTTTGTGATTTGGCGCGATGAATAAAAGAAAGATTTAATTTGTACAGTTGGAGAAACTGTAGATGCGTCATCCGTCTTTATAAATGTGTCAGCTCTCCTGTTCTCCACCGACAGTGACAGTGAGTGATGATGGATGAAACACGGCAGCGATCAGGACGGGCAGAAATCACTGACTCACTCTGGTTTGTTCTGTGGAGTCATTTAAGTACAAACCACAGTTTGTGTCTTTTTTTCTCCAAACATGTGTGTCCTCACTCTCTGTGATTTACAGACTTTCCTGATGGACAGTGAAGTAAACTGCTGCACAACTGTAGCTGCTGTTAGCTCAGTTTGTTACCAGGGCTGCCTACACCAGGGGAGTGTTAGTGTTTGGACCACCTGGAAGAAGAAGAGGAGGTTTACAAGGCTGTGGTGCAGAGCCAGTGTCGTGCCAGAACAGGAGCTGCAAGACCGGGCTCAGCAGCCTCTTTGGACATAATGGCAGAGGAGATGAGAGTGAAGAGGACGTTGACGGAGGAACCTAAGAAGAGAAAGCTGAGCCTGCACAGACAACAGTAAATCTGGGACAAACCCCGACCAACTCTCTGTGATTTACAGAGTTTCCTGATGGACAGTGAAGTAAACTGCTGCACAACTGTAGCTGCTGTTAGCTCAGTTTGTTAGCCGGGCTGTGAGCTCAGAGCACCGGGGGAGTGTTAGTGTTTGCACCACCGGGAAGAAGAAAAGGGAGGTTTACAGGTTGGAGCCGGTGTCGTGCCAGAACTGGAGCTGGACGATACGCAAGTTAGCATCATGGATCGCGTTAGCTGCTCATTGTCGACTCGCTTAGTTTTTGATCATAAGTAATGTAATCAGAGCAAATACTCAAGTACAGCTGAACATATTTACCACAGCGGGATTACACAAATCACAACAAATGCAAATTTCTACGTGATGCTGGTTTAAGAATGACTTGTGATCCTTCCTTGTGAAAATAATGTCAAAGTATTACTTGGTTCATGAAAGGTTTTCCAGCATAAACGAGCATCAGGTGGTTTTTATACTTAATAAAAGATTATCCCACTTTGTTGCGGAGGGAGACTCTCAGTAAATAATTGATGCCTTTTCATTGAGTTGGTAAAAAAAAGGATTTTCCAATTGTTCATTCGTTCATACAGCTGCTTCAGTCCCCACAGATTCGAAACCTCCCTCTCATTACGGACACGTTTAGAAAATAACTACTGTGACTCTAACGGACCACGTACGAGTAGTTAAAAAACATTTACTGTTGTTAGAAAGTGATCAGCCACCGTCAGTAATCAACACACAACCATTAATCAAACCAATAACTAACAGTCAGACAACCTTATCAAACAGTTACCTAATGTTTGTGTAGCGTTGATAAAACGTTTGAAGTCAACTAAAGCTCCCTGCATTGTCCCTTTAAGAAATATGACAAATGAACATTTATTACGTGTCCGTAAAAACATATCACTACAAACACGAGATAAAGGACGTCAGACTGTCAGTTCATCATCAGTTGTATTATTTTAATGTTAGACGAGTGTAGAAACACTGTTATTTCACCTTCTGTCGCGTGTTTGTTACGGGATTTTAGTTTTTTCAGCTGTTATCGAAGTAACTTGGACTTGAAGTTGCATTTTAAAATTCATGTTGCCCACATAGAAAGACGTGGACCTAATTTGAGAGATTGAGGCTCATTTGATTGTCCATACCACCAAGTTTTGTACTGAACACACATTGTAAACACTATGTTTGTGAGGTAAACAGCATTTTAAATTAGTTGGGTTGATGCGGACGTTGTACCGGACCATTATGGTTTAGAGGGAGCTGAAGGAAGTCTGAAGGCAAAGCTCTCGATCTTCCAGTCCATCTACGTTCCAACCCTCATCTATGGTCATGAGCTTTGGGTAGTGACCGTAAGAACAAGAACTTCCTCAGCTAGGCTTAACCTTAGGAGCTCGGACATCCAGATCCAGAGGAAGCTCAGAGTAGAGCATCTGAATTGGCCAGCTGAGGTGGTTTCAATCTCTGATTAGGATTCTTCCTGGGCGTCTTCCATTGGAGGGCGCCCAACTAGAAGGAGACCTGGACTACATCGCCCATCTAGCCTGGGAACTTCTCTGGATCCTCCAGGAGGAGCTGGAATGAGTTGATGGGTAGAAGAACCTGCTGCCTCCGCGACAGTGGACAACCCTAACCCTAACCCTAACCCAGTGGACAATGAGAATTTCTTAACACACCGCCATTGTGGTTCTGAATGCATCCTAAAGCAGCTAGAAAAACTCCATTCACCGCCAGGAAAGCCTGTGAGAGGGAGGAAGGAAGGTTTCTGCTCGAGTTAGAAGTGAAATAAAAGGTCACGGTAAGCAGTCGGAGCAGAGGTCTCGATGGATGGAAAAGGGAGGCAGAAAAACCCTCCCTATAAGTTGCCATTTATTACAGCGTTAAAGATGTGACATTCTGCTCGGAGTGACCTTCATCAGATACTTTAGACTGAATATTGTGAGCTTATCTGCCTCCACCCTCGACTGCACACATTTCCCAACACAGAGAGAAAGATAGATTGAAGTTTCTCTCGTCAGTGGTGCCCTCCAATGCTCCGATTTTCACCCCGTCACTCATCTGTCTGTCTTTTTTATGTGATCTTGCCCGAAGCAAAAAACAAACTCTCAAAAAACAAAGTATTCTCCTGTTTTTCAGGTATTCGCCTCGTTTTTTGAGCGTTTAAACGTCTGTTTCTGCTGTAACTTCCTGTGCTGTGGCTGCTTTACTAACCTACCGCGCTCCGCGTCTTTGACGACTTTTAAATCAGCCGAGACGACACCAACCGTTAATCAAACCAATAACTAACAGTCAGACAACCTTATCGCACTTCAACATTTACCTGATGTTCCTGTAGCGTTGACAAAATGTTCGCGAATCAACGTATTAGCAGTTTGAAGTCAACTAAAGCTCCCTGCGCTGTCCCTTTAAGAAATATGACACCTGAACAATTCATTACGTGTTGTAAAAACACATCACTCTACAAACTATGCTATCTCTACCAACGTTATTTTAATGTTAGACAAGCGTTATTTTAGCGTTAGACAAGCGTTATTTTAGTGCTAGACGAGCGTTATTTTAGCGTTAGATGAGCGTTATTTTAGTGTTAGATAAGCATTATTTTAGTGTTAGATGAGCGTTATTTTAGCGTTAGATGAGCGTTATTTTAGTGTTAGATGAGCGTTATTTTAGTGTTAGATGAGCGTTATTTTAGCGTTAGATGAGCGTTATTTTAGTGTTAGACAAGCATTATTTTAACGTTAGATGAGCGTTATTTTAGCGTTAGATGAGCGTTATTTTAGTGTTAGAC